>NC_091433.1:30523494-30771541 GCF_964237555.1 Oryctolagus cuniculus
AACATCTGAGTTTACAGAAAAAAGAGGGAGAGACAGAAAGAAAATATCTTCCATTCTCTCTGCAACTACTGGAGCTGGGCTGATTTGAAGCCAGGAGCCAGGAGCTTCTTCCCACATAGTTCTCCCACATGGGTTCAGGGGCCCAAGCACTTGGGCCATCTTCTACTGCTTGCCCAGACCATCAGCAGGGAACTGGACTGGAAGCAGAGCAGTCTGGACAAGAACGGCCACCCATATGGGATGCCAGCACTGCGGTGGCTACTTTACCCTTTATGCCACAACATCAGCCCCAACCACATGTTTTTAATTGTGTTTTCCATAAACTCTTTGAAATATTCCTTAATCCATCCTGATAATGCACTTATGTCACAATTTTTTTTTAACTTTTTATTTAATGAATATACGTTTCCAAAGTACGAATAATGGATTACTATGGCTTCCCCCCCATACCGTCCCTCCCACCCACAACCCTCCCCTTTCCCACTCCCTCTCCCCTTCCATTCACATCAAGATTCATTCTCGATTATCTTAATATACAGAAGATCAGCTTAGTATACATTAAGTAAGGATTTCAACAGTTTGCTCCCACACAGAAACATAAAGTGAAAAATAATAGATGATTTTTTTTAATGATGATGAAATCAGATCAGACCTATTGTCATGTTTAATCCCAGTGAGAGTCAAGTTGGGAGTTGATAGTTTCTTTTCTTTTCTTTTCTTTTCTTTTCTTTTCTTTTTCTTTTCTTTTTTTTTTACAGAGGATCAGTTTAGTATGCATTAAGTAAAGATTTCAACAGTTTGCACCCCCATAGAAACACAAAGTGCAATATATTATTTGAGTACTCGTTATAGCATTAAATCTCAATGCACAGCACATTAAGGACAGAGATCCTACATGAGGAGTAAGTGCACAGTGACTCCTGTTGTTGACTTTACCAATTGACACTCCTGTCTATGGCATCAGTAATCTCCCTATGCACCAGTCATGAGTTTCCAAGGCTATGGAAGCCCCTTGAGTTCTCCGACTCTTATCTTGTTTAGACAAGGTCATAGTCAAAGTGGAGGTTCTCTCCTCCCTTCAGAGAAAGGTACCTCCTTCTTTGAAGACCTGTTCTTTCCACTGAGATCTCACTCACAGAGATCTTTTGCCAGAGTGTCTTGGCTTTCCATGCCTGAAATACTCTCATGGGCTTTTCAGCCAGATCCGAGTGCCTTTAGGGCTGATTCTGAGGCCAGAGTGCTATTTAGGGCATCTGCCATTCTATGAGTCTGCTGAGTATCTCACTTCCCATGTTGGATCACTCTCCCCTTTGTTTATTCTATCGGTTAGTGTTAGCAGGTACTAGACTTGCTTATGTGCTCCCTTTGATTCTTAGTCCTTTCATTATGATCAATTGCGAACTGAAATTGATCACTTGGACTAGTGAGATGGCATTGGTACATGCCACCTTGATGGGATTAAATTGGAGTCCCCTGGTATGTTTCTAACTCTACCATTTGGGGCAAGTCAGCTTGAGCATGTCCCAAATTATATATCTCTTCCCTCTCTTATTCCTACTCTTATAACTGAAATGTGATCCCTGTTATGTCACAATTTTTAAAGTAATTATGGATATTTTTATTATTGTGGCCATAGATCTATTATTCACAGTAGAGCTATACTGTATACTATATATATATATCCTTTCCTTTAGAATCTAGTTTTATCCTGGTTTTGATTATTGTCTTCTATTTCATTTGCTCAGTTATCAATAGTGCTTCCCTATAATTCTCTAATTTCTTTATAGGTATCTGACTTAAGTCTCTCCTTTGCTGGATTTTCAATTTCCTGACACCAGTGTTTTATTTTTCTTGTGTTATTCTGTTGCTATTGGTAGAGTTTGTCCCTTAGTGGCTTCCCAAAAAAGAGCTGACAGAGGGTAAACACTTTGATTTTTACATACCTGAAAATACCCGCCCCCTCTTTTGTCCTGCATACTGGAATGACTTTGGCAGAAACAAAATTTCAAATTGGAAAGAACTTTCCTCAAAACACTGAAATTAGAGCTCTATTATTACCTAGGTCTCAGTGTTGCTATTGAAAAGTCTAGTACCTTCTGGTTTCCATGTGATGTTTCTCCTCTCTTTGGAATCTGTTAGGTTATTTATTCCTGAAGCTTCACTTGTTCATGATGATATGACCAATTATGAATTTTTTGCTTGCTTGAATTATTTAGAGACCTTTCAGTCTGTGCTATGGTTTGGATGTGATTTGAGTGTATTCCCCAGATTCAAGTGCTGGAAGCTTGGTTCCTGATGTGGTGATGTTGAATTGATGGAACTGTTAGGAGGTGGATGTCCTGAAAGGAAATTAAGTAATTGGTCTTCCTACCCCAAAGAGGGTTTAATGCAGTTCTGTTGGGATCCCACTGCCTAGTTCCTGTGAGAACAAGTTTTTTAATAAAAAGAGCAAGGTTAGCCCCAGAGTCTGTCTGGCTTCTAATCTCCCCATGTGAATCTCTTCTGCCTACATTCCCACCACTGTTGATGCCATCTGCTGCAATGCACTTACCAGAGGCTGATCTTGGACTTCCAGCCTCCAAAACTACAAAGTAAATCAAATCTAATCCTTTGTAAAATACTCAGCTTCAGGTACCTTGTTATAGCAATAGAAAATGGACTAATCCAGTCAGGAATGTCACATCCTTCAAGTTTGGGAATCATTCTTCAGTTATTTTTTTGGTAATAGATTTCCTTCTGTTGTTCTAAAACTGACTTAGTTGGACCACCTGAATTTAATCTTTAATCTTTGTAATTTTATTCTTCTCTCTATTGTTTCTTTTTATTTCTGTTTCATCTTTTGGGAGATTTTCTTCCTTTTTTTTTTTTTAAACATTTATTTATGTGAAAGGCAGAGTCACAGAGAGACTGAGGCAGAGAGAGAGAGAGAAAGAGCGCGAGCAAGCGAGCTAGGCTAATCTGAAGCCAGGCGCCAGGAGCTTCTTCCAGGTCTCCTACTTGAGTGCAGGGGCCCAAGGAGCTGGGCCATCTTCTATTGCTTTCCCAGGCCATAGCAGAGAGCTGAATTAGAAGTGGAGCAGCCAGGGCTTGAACCAGCGCCATGTGAGATGCTGGCCCTGCTGGCAGCATCTTTACCTGCTATGACACAGTGCTGGCCCCTAGGAGATTTTCTCAACTGCTTGTCTCTACTCATGTATCAGTTTAAATTTTTCTTGTTATTATTATATTTAAATTCTGTAGTTCCTTCCCATTATCTGAATGATCCTTTTTTTTCTTAGAGATAATCTTTTCTTGTTTTGTGGGTGTATTATCTTCCTTTATCCCAGACTCAGAATGTTAATTATAGATTTGTCATCTTTTCTGGTTTGGCTCAACTTTTTTTTTCAAGTGTTTTATTTTGTGTTTCTTTGCTTTGAGCTCTAGTTTTATATTAAGAACTTCTTCAAATGCCTGACCTCATTGACTGTCATTGTATTCTTAAAACTGAGGCAGGCATTAGACCCATTGTTGGGAGCTTTATATGCATATTTAGGACTTCTGAGTAGGATTTTCATTGTTAGAAAATCTGGTAGGAACAGGGCAGGCTTGGGAGTGGGTTTGAGTAGAGGGAAAGGCATTAAATGATTCACTATCAATGATTTTTCCTCCTAGAGTGTTCAGTTATTCAAGAAAGGATATAATCAATCTTCTACTTATGAAGTTATATTTGTCAGCCTGAGTTCTTAGAACTGAGCAGTAGAATTTCATTATTTAAAATTGTACATTTGCACTTAGCCCATGTAAATGGTCAACATGACTCTTCCCTTGCTTTCTTGGTTCAACTCAAGCCATTTGCCTTTCTGATGCAGTTTCTTTCTAGAGAAAAAAATCTCAAACTTCTAATGGGTGGGAGAGAGACAGTAGCCTAACTATTTGGAGCTGAAGAGAGGGATCCAGAAATGTACCTGTTCCCAAATCAGAGTTTCAACAATAACTTCTGTTTGCAGCTACAGGTTCACTCTCACTGTCAGAGGTACCAGGACTCTAATTCCTGGGACCTGCTCTGTTCTTTGACAATAACTGACCCATTTTCCTCTTTTTATGGACTTAGATTTCAACTCTCTTTGCTTGCTTGAGTCATTTACCAAATGTCCATCTGCTTCCAACCTTTTAAGAGTGTGCTGATGTCTTGTGTCTGTCATATTATCATCCATTCTCTTTGTGCTCTAGGGATTTTACAGTGTTCCATTCCATTTCAGTGTTATCTCAGAGGAAGCAGAGGTAGAACACATGGGAATATCTAGACTACCTTGTTTAACCAGGAGAGTTAGCTTTAATTTTTACTAATTACCCCTTAGAAATAATTTTAAATTGATAACATTTTGACAATCTTATGTTTAATTTTTATTTTTTCCAGTAAAATCATCTCTAGGAAAAACAAAAACAAAATAAGCAATTCCTCTTCTCCTTTCACTCACAATCCAGTTGTGTGAGGTTGTCTTAAATAGAAAGATGAACAGACATTCAGTAAGAGTTTCCAAATGGAGCAAAATTATTCTGGGCTGTCTGCACACAAATCTTTGATGTAGGCAATTACAGAAACTCAAAGAAAATAAGCAAATCAGATAATAGAAGTAATGACATTGACTCATAGTACCTCAAGCAGACATAACTCTCTCACTTACATCTGACTACTAACCTCCTTAAATTCCATGGGTAATAGCACATTTTATTATATGTCAACACTTTATTGTTTTCACCTCCTATTTAGTATGAGTAGGTTGTCAAGTCTATTGCAGAGTTTTATTTTTTTAGATAGTAAGGAAGTGACTATCCTAATGACATGACTTTTCTTTCTAATGCACTTCAACTCTTAAGAATCCTTATCTTTTCAGCCAGTCCTCCAGCCCCCTGCTGAGAGTGGGTGGGTATGTAGCAGAGTCCACTGCTCCCCCACAGGGAAGAGGAGAGGGGAGGAGGGCTTGGGAGACAGAGGAACCCTAGATGCAATGAGAACTGACTGGGGGTGGGGAGGGCCTGAGGCTTTGCGTCATTGCCCAATCTCATCTACTGCAAAGACCTGTGCGTACATGTGCCTGTGAGTGGGGATGGGGAGGGGTGGGGAACAAGCAGGGCTGGACAAGGGGACCGGTGCTGCCGCCCTCACCTGACCTTCTTGCTGTCTGTCATCTGCCAGAGTCCCAGGTTGCGTACCTTGAGGCAGAGCGGCTGTATGACATGCTCCAGGCCATGCTTGGTGATTCTGGTGCAGCCATACAGATCTATGCCAGTGAGTTGGCCCAGGTGCTCAGCGGTTAGCTCCAGGACTTTGTCTGTAATGCACACATACTGTGCAAGGTTGAGCGTGCACAGCCCATACATCATGCTGTTGATGCCATCATCACTGATGTGGCAGGAGCAGAGGGAGAAGGACTTCAGACCATCCAGCCCCTGGGCTATGTAAGCCAGACTCTGGTCCCCCACCTTGTCACCCTGAGAGGCACAGGCTGCCCATAGCCAGGCATGATGCCCGTGTCAGTGATGTCGCAAGTGCAGGTTGCGCAGGTTGCAGGTTGTGCAGGAGCAATGGGCCCGCATCAGGGATGCTCCCACAGAAGCTGAGATTGAGGAGCCTCAGGCTCATCAACCCACAGGAGATGTGCTTTAAAGAGAGATCCTTGAGTCCTGCAGTGTGAACTGCTCCAGGCCAGGCAGCCCTCAGTCATGCTGCACATTGTGCCAGCCAAGTGCCCAATGCCCACGTCCAAGAGGTGGCAGCAGCTGTACAGGTTAAGGCTCTTGAGGTGCTGCAGCCCCCAGATGAGCAGAAGGCCCGTGGTGGTGATGTTGCTGCATCCCCCCAGCTCTAGCGCCTCCAGGCCCTTGAGGTACTGGGTTACGGCGGCCCAGGCTGCTCTCACTGATCCACTTGCAAAGACTCAGGTTGAGGGCTTGAATGAGTGGCTCAGTCCGTTGTCGGTGAGGTTGTAGCAGCCGCTGAGGTTGAGTTTCTCGATGCTGGCCATGCCCTAGATCATGTAGCTGAGGCTGCCACATAGTATTTTGTATGAATTGAAGACTGCATAGCCATTCCTTTAATGTCAGTGGAAATATACAACATTAATAGTAAGAAAGTAAAGAGAGTCCTAGTATCTAGGAGCTACCACAAAGATGCTAAGCAGTAAAAGGCGAAAGATTTATACGATCTGAAGAGAAACCAGAGTATAAAAGATGCTAATCAATTGTTAGAACCATCTAGATGAATTTTTGCAATAAACTTTGGGTGTCTTGACAGTACTTGTCAGTTTTTTCCATGGTTAGTGACATCAGTTAATTGAAAACATGTTACAGGAAATGCAGATGCTTGTTTTAACAAGTAAATGCAGTGTGGCCTGTGGTAGGTCTGTTTGCAAACACTGCATGTTCTTAAGAAGTCAGAGAGAGAACAAGTTTAAACATGGGTGTATATCAAGTACCAGTGAGGCTCAGAAGAGATTTTTTTTGTTTGTTTTTTCCTCTCCAAGAAAGGATTTTCCCACATATCTAGTAGATTTGTCCATTAATATAGCATTTCATTAACAGTTTTATTCAACATTTAAGTGTGCATGATAGAAATTTTCCTTTGATCTCTACCACCTCCATGAATTCAATCACCACTTATTTACTGGTGATGTTCAAATATGCCAATATAATTCTGACTCCTTTTCTAAATTTCTAACACATTCTAAAGAATTGTCCTGAGCTATCTCATACTCAACAAATGCATTAAAATCCAGCAAGTCTAAAATTTTCCTAACTTCTTTAACTTAATAGGCCTCTCTTCTATGCAGTCACCTAAATTTAAAATTTTCTCATATTCCACTACCAAACATACTTCTTGCAACAATGGCCACTAAATATTTCTCAAGTGCATGCGTGGATCTATTCTCAGTGGTTTCTTTTTCTTCTTCTCTTTGATGGTTAAGTAAGGTCTAGCCACTCTTACTCAAATCCTCTCCCAAGGCAAATCCCCTTCTCTTGCCTGGACTTTGTTTAATATAGATCCTCAAGCCTCCCAACACTTCTGTCTCTGCCATCAAAACCATCTGCATTCCTGCAGTACAGGTTTGTTCATATTGTAACTTGGCTCCAAGACATTTACGTTCTCCCTTTCATCTATAAAACAACATACTAACTTCTCCTCTTGACTCTGCATGATTACTGGCTCCTTTTTCTCTGGCCATTTTCTCCTGACTGTGAGTCATACAGTTCCATTTTTGATCCCACTGTATGATTTAATGGCTCCATTCTGTTGATTTGATTATTTCTGGTGCTGGAATGTTTCTTCCTCCTATTCTCTAGTCTGCTCAAAGTGTGCACATCCTTTAGCTCCAAATTCAAACATCTTCCAGGCCTCTAATGAAAAGTCATCTATCCCTTCTCAAAGTTTTGATGTTACCTTTTGCTCACACTTCTGCTGTAATACATAGTCCAGTAATTTAACAGTCTGTTCATGGCATCTGTCTCTCTCTGAAGTCCTAGAAGGCCCTACTCTCACATTTAGATAGTGTCTTGCCTGCAGTAAATGCTATAGAAAGTGTTTGTGATTGGCATGAAATTAAAGCCATATGCATGATTATTATTGAGAATTACACATATATTTCAGGAGATACAGAAAAAAAAATAACATGGAAACCAGAAAGACTTTAGTATTGAGAAGAGCCTGATAATATTTTTAAAAATTGCAATCCATGATGTGATATGAACTCATCTTTCAAAAAAAAAGTCCCATTTTGATGAACAGATGTTCACTAAAAAATAAGACTTTCATTAGAGAAGCAGACCCCACCTTACTCTGGAGCCAGCAGTGCTGGTTCTGCCTCTTTGTTTCCCAGCAGAGCCTTTGGGCCAGAAGCCGCCTGGGCAGTCTTCAGGCCAGTGGCATTCATTCTTTCATCTTTATTCACTGGGCCTGTTTTTCCCATCTCCCCTTCCAGGTGTCACGAGGAGAGGAGCTGTAATAACACCAGTGCTTCAGATGAGATAATGTGCTGCTGTAGGAGAGGAGCATTCCAGCTTCCCCCTGGAACCCTTTCATTTTCTTCCAGTACCTCTGCGGTAACATGATCCTCTCTGGAATGTTCTGCCCTCTCCCTCTGGTGTGTGTTCCTCTTTCTGGGAGTGGGGATCAGAGAGGAGGAAGAAGCAGACTCTTTTTGGTTTCTCCTTCACACCTCCGGTTTCCCCATTATGAGAGTCTGTCCTGCCATGGCCCCACGTGTAGTGTGCCAACTGAGTGGCATTGACTGTGATAGCTTGCTGTAACTGAATTTTAATTGTACATGGCAAAGACCCCTTGCTAGTTTAGAGAAACCCACTATACAGGTTTGCTTTCTTTTAGTGAAGGCATATTTTCTCCAATTATCAGAGAATAAAGAGAGGCCAAATCCCAACCTCAATCTCACTGCAGACTTACCATATAAGATGGTACTAATTACACTTACCTAGCCAATGGTAATAGGCTCCAATCCAGCAGAGGAATCTCTTTTTTATTTTATTTTATTTTTAAAGATTTACTTCTTTATTTGAAAGACAGAGAGGCAGAGGCAGAGAGAGAGAGAGAGAGAGAGAGGTCTTCTATCTGCTGGTTCACTCCCCAAATGGCTACAAGGGCCAATCCAAAGCCAGGAGCTTCCTCTGGGTCTCCCACGTGAGTGCAGGGGCCCAAGCACTTGGGCCATCTTCTACTGCTTTCCCAGGCCAAAGCAGAGAGCTGGATGGGAAGAGGAGCAGCCAGGACTTGAACCAGTGCCCATATGGGATGCCAGCACTTCAGGCCAGGGCTTTAACCCACTGTGCCACAGTGCTGGCCCCCAGGAATCTCTTTTTTAAGAACTCTTTATTTTATGTATATTAAAAATTATTTATTTATAAATAAACAAATTGAGAGGCAGAGTTATAGACAGAGAGAAGGAGAGAGAGAGAAAAAGAGGTCTTCTACCTGCTGGTTCCTTCCCCAAAATGGCAGCAACAGAGCTGGGCTGATTCAAATCTAGGATCCAAGAGCCTCCTTCAGATCTCCCATATGGGTGCAAGGGTCCAAGCACATGGGCCAACTTCCAGTGCTTTCTCAGGCCGTAAGTAGAGAGTTGGATTGGAAGGGGAGCAGCCAGGACATGAACCGGTGCCCACATCAGATGCTGGCACCGTGGGCTGAGGTTTAACCTACTACACCACTGTAATGGCTCCAAAGAAATCTTTATTAAAAGAAAAATTATAAATATATACCAACCAGAGTCAAATGTAAATATTCATATGTAACCATTTCCAACCTCAACCATGATTATTTTTATAGCCAATCTGTATTCCACTCTTACACCCTGAGATTATTTTGAAGCAAGCCAGACATGGTTATGTCACTCATAAATATTTTAAGCATGTATGTAGGAATCTTATTAGCAATATTGTTAAAACAGTTTACCTTTGATTAATAAGCTTTCTACGTCACCTGGAATACATGTTTTATTATCTCAAAAATTGAGAAGTATATGAGCCTTCTCTAGTACTTTACATTTGTAAAACTTCCATGGAGAATTGGATTGTGTGAACTAGTGTTATCCCGTGATTAATCTATTCTGTACACAATAGCACTCAGGGTGCAGGAACGCCCCTACTTTGGTCACCTAGTAACTTTTCACTGTCAACAACAAGCTGAATAAACAATTATATAGCAGGAAAGTGCTTGGCTAGCTAACTTGGATCATCTCCTAGAGTTTAGGAGAAAGAACCACCACTGAGTTTGAATTTCTAGAATTCTTTTAGGCTTTGCAGGCAGAAAAGAAACATACAACTTTCAGAGCGTGAAATGGATATGGAAGACATGGGTTCAGGTAAATTAGGCCAAATCTTGAAGCAGATTTGGAGACAAAACTGGATGCTAAAGCAGGCGCTCCTGGGTGATGGCCTCTGTGAGAGGGCTGGTGGGGCCACTTGGATTGCCACAGTGGTCTTTCTGGGTCAGGAGCTCAGTGTGGCGCTTCAACAGCTGTTGGAGCACACTGCAGGGACTATGCACGCCACCTGTGAGCAGCTGTCTTTGATGCTCGACAAGAAGGATCAGTGTGGCTGGAGACAAGGCAAGTGTGTTTTATTTTATTATTTTCTAATAGATATTGAGTAGGATGATATCCAAAAGGGTCTATAAGCATACAAAATGCTAGGGTATACTTTCTGGTCATGAGAAACTCACAGTGTAACGGGGAAATAAGTCAAATGAACAGTAGTGCAAGGGGCGTGGAGGCCATTTCCATTAGAGACTAATGATGAAGTGCTTTTGGACATCAGATGCAGGGAGATGCCATTTTTAGGGTGGGGAATTGAGAATTTTGCTAAACAAATATGGTATTTAAGCTGAAGCTCAAAGAATGGATTGGCTTTATGCAACTAGAAATTGGAAGTCATAAGGTATTATTAGTACAGTCTAAGATTTAGAGGTAGGAAAATATAGGCCTAGTTTGAAGCAGAGCAAGGAGATCTATATTGAATATAATATTCTATCTCTAGAGTTATTTGAAGTTGGACCTATTAAATGTAAAAATGCTGAGAAACTGAAGTGCTCTAGGATAGAGGCCAAATAATAGGCACCTGGGAAATCCTCCAAAGCAGCAAGTTCCAGATATCATCTGGGCTCTGGAGAGGTTTGAACATGGTCCCAGGCGACATGGCAAAAGTATCACTCAGGGAAAATAAGGACTCAGGTAGTAAAACAGGCATCTAAAATAAAGATAGGGTCTCAGGCAGCAGAGGGTAAAAAGAAGTTATTGGAACTGGAAGCTACAGACAAGCCTAGTCTAGTAAAAGTATGATTTGGTGATGATTCTCAACACACCAAGCTATGGACCTTAAAAAAAATCTCATATTTCCTACTTCGGACTTGAAGTTTAAACATGGGAGAGGTGTTGAAGACTGCAATTAGTTATCAGGTGACATAGATGTAAGGTAGAGAGAGATCAACTAATAGGAGATTGTTAAAAAATGGAGATGGAGTGAGAAGTTCTGTCAGAACAGATCCTAGTGAAGGCTTATATTAGAGTGAAGAGGCTTGGCTTGATTCACAGTTTTTAAAGAGCCACTGCAGATTCCAGTCAGGAAATTGGCATCCTCAGAAACATTCTTTGAAAGACTGGTTTGAAATTGTCTAATGATCATAAATTCAGTAGGAGGAATAGTATGAATGCAATCCAACTCACAGCAGCAAACTATTTCCTAGAAACAAAGCATCTATATTGGCAGAAATAGCTATCTGTTGTTTCTGCTACCCAGGTCTCATTTGGAGATTTGCAGGTAGTTTTAGGTCCAGCATTTTAAATGGATAATAGATAATCGATTAACTTTAACCAGAAGTAAAGGAACAATTCTCAAAGTCATACCAATGAGGAACCATTGAAGGTGATGTTGGTTTCAGTTCTTACAAGGGGGAGGAGTCATGATATCTGTCTTCAGATATTCATGTCAGTTTTATGAGTCATAGGGATTAGATTTACTCATCACTAGTATTTAAAAAGTACATATTAAAAATACATAGTTCCCTATTCCTAGAAGCGTTAAAAGAACAGCAGTTGTATAAATGACATCTCTTTCAGTAGGTTGGCTTAAATGCCAATAAGGGTATTTGCTGGTTTCTAAGATCAGCTTGCCATACGTCTTTTTGTGTCAGTACAAAAACATAATTTTGTTTAGTTTTGTGTTTATTCTTTGTGTGCATGTGTGCATGTGCAGAAATTGTTACTTTCATAGACTGCCTGATGAAAGTAAAGGAACATTTGGGGAGCACTGCTTTATTTCTAAAGAAAGAAGAGAAGGAGATGTGTAATTTATGCAGCATGCATGATGAATGTACTCCACAGCAAACAATGTCCACCATTCAAGATACCAAAGCAACAGACATTGCTGCAAGAGGGGAACTAAATGCCATAGAAACAGCCACTGTTTCCCCTACAAATGGAGAGGAAAGCCATTACACAAACCAGGTCCAGTTTAGCACAAATAAAGCACATATAAATTCAGAATTACTGGAAGAAGAAAACAATGCATCACTGAATGGAAATGTAACAGAGAAAGAAGAGTCTGAGAACAAAATGTTATCAGATAATGCAGAAAATGAAGATGATAAACAAATAGAACACATGACTATTGAGAACCTAAATGGCAGCAGGGAAAACATTCATGATGTAATGCAGGCAACAGAAAGAGAAATTCATGAGACTTCAGAGAGCCAAAGAGAAGAGATTACCACATCCTCAACAACATGTGATATCTCCAGCAATGATGTGAATAGACTTCCAAAGGATTCAGAGAGTCTAAAGCAAAAGAATAACACAATGGAAAAGGAGTAAGTAAATGCAACATGAGAAGTGCTTACATATGCCTACTTATATGTGTGTTTCTATAGTTAGTACTCATCTTAGCCTGTTCAGGCTGATATAACAAAATGTCATACACTGGGCAGCTTTTTTTTTTTTTTTTTTTTTTTTTATTTTGACAGGCAGAGTGGACAGTGTGAGAGAGAGACAGAGAGAAAGGTCTTCCTTTGCCTTTGGTTCACCCTCCAATGGCCGCTGCGGCCGGCGCACCGCGCTGATCCGATGGCAGGAGCCAGGATCCAGGTGCTTTTCCTGGTCTCCCATGGGGTGCAGGGCCCAAGCACCTGGGCCATCCTCCACTGCACTCCCTGGCCACAGCAGAGGGCTGGCCTGGAAGAGGGGCAACCGGGACAGAATCCAGCGCCCCAACCAGGACTAGAACCCGGTGTGCCGGCGCCGCTAGGCGGAGGATTAGCCTAGTGAGCCGCGGTGCCGGCCTGGGCAGCTTTTAAACAGCATAAATTTATTTTTCACAATTCTGGAGCCTGGGAAGACCAAGAGCAAGGCGTTGGAAGATTTAGTGTATGATGAGGTACTTCTGGCTCATGTTTTTGCAATGTTCTTACCTGATGGAATGGGTAATGAAGTCCCTTGGACCTATTTTATAAGTGCATAAATCTTATTCTGCCTTCATGACATAATTAGTTTCGAAGAGTCCACCTTCTAATTTTATCACCTCAAAGGTTAGGATTCCAACATATGGATTTTGAGTGGATATACCATTCATACCATAGCAGTATACACAGTATTTGTTTATGAATAAAATTTTATATTTCCATGACATATTATCAAAAGATATTCTAGGCCGGCGCGTGGCTCGCTAGGCTAATCCTCCGCATAGCGGTGCCAGCACACCAGGTTCTAGTCCCGGTCGGGACGCCGGATTCTGTCCCGGTTGCCCCTCTTCCAGGCCAGCTCTCTGCTGTGGCCAGGGAGTGCAGTGGAGGATGGCCCAAGCCCTTGGGCCCTGCACCCCATGGGAGACCAGGAGGAGCACCTGGCTCCTGCCATCGGATCAGCGCGGTGCACTGGCCGCAGCGCACCAGCCGCGGTGGCCATTGGAGGGTGAAACAACAGCAAAAGGAAGACCTTTCTCTCTGTCTCTCTCTCTCACTGTCCACTCTGCCTGTCAAAAAAAATAAAAAAAAAATTTAAAAAAAGATATTCTAAGTCAAAATTCAGTTTAAATTATCCCTGGAAAGACTTACATGGCTGTTAGTACTAATATTGTTTATTTCTTATTGCTTTAGGAGACAAATATAATAAATGTCTTTTTAAAGAGGAAGGAATTGACTAAATAAGAAAGTAGTTCAATTGAATAATTCTTTAGAACAAAGAGATTATCATAGGTTTTTATGTTTTGAATTAAATATGAAAAAAATATGGGACTACAGAGTGTTAAAAAGTTGAGTTCTAATCAGATATATTTCATTTATATTCTCAAGAAAATCATCATTAGTTTTTAACTTGTATCTATAGAACTCTAGGGGCTCATGGGTAAGCTCTGGGAAGTTCTTAATATCAGGTGTGGGTGCTCAGATTTATTTTATCTCTTTGGAGAAGCCAGAGTTTCAGTGAAAATCTCTTAAGAGCTCATGACTTCAAATATGTGAGAAAGCCTGGTCCATTTTATTTATTTATTTAGTTAGTTTAGTTAGTTACTTTTAAATTTATTTATTTATTTGAAAGGCAGAGTTACAGAGAGGCAGAGGCACAGAGAGAGCAAGAGGTCTTCCATCTGCTGGTTCACTCCCCCAATGGCCACAATGGCTAGAGCTGTACCTACATGATTCCCGGAACTTCTTCCTGGTCTCCCACGTGTGTGCAGGGTCCCAAGCACTTGGGCCATCTTCTACTGCTTCCTCAGGCCATAACAGAGAGCTGGATGAGAAGTGGAGCAGCCAGGACTTGAATTTGTGCTCATATGGGATGCTGGCACTGCAGGTGGCAGCTTTACCTGATATGCCACAGCACCTTCCCCAGTCTGATCTATTTTATAAATTAGCTCCTCTATACAAAGAGGCACTAGTTCCCTATTTTCCCAGGTAAAATAATATATTCACAAATCATATTTTCCCAGTTAAACATAACATATTTATGTGGCAATGGACTATAGTTACAAATAAATCATTTGTTGGGGGAATCATACAGATTTAAATTTTTTGTCATTTTAGTATATGATAGTTCTGTGACCCTAGGCAACTTGATTCCTTTCTTAACCTCATCTTCTTTGTTGTAGAAATGACATATGTTTACTGGGTTTATCTGATAAAAGTAACAACAAAAAAAAAAGTCCTGTAAAGGGCCCCAGCTTCCTGCCTCTGCAGCTGTTCACACTCAGCTGAAGAATCCTGTGTTAGTTTACATCACCAGCACAACCCTCACTTTCCCTCCCTCCCACCTCTATCATACTTTACTCACCTCTTTCTCTGCCACATGTTGCTCCTCCTTCAGATGTCAAATACCATTTCCAGGAAAACACCACTAACAGAGTTCACCATGTTCAGCAAGTCATTTTTCTCACCTTGACTTTAGTTATCATATCTATAAAATTAGAAGGTTAGGCTAGTTTAGCTATGATGTCCCCACAGGTCAGACAAACTCATGAATCCTACAGATTATGTTCAGTGTATGATAGATCTCTAGTTTGTAAGAATTGCTGCCTCTGCAAAACAAGCAAAAACCAAAAAGCTACTTAAGTAGTCAATATGTGGTTATCCATTTCAGTTGAGCAAAAACATCAACACTTCATGTCCTTGCATTCAGAAATGACTCAAAGTATCAGCTAATGAGTCATTGCTTGAACCACTCCCTCTAACACCTCCTTTGGGTGTTCCCTGGTTGGTGATTTCCTCTTTGTGGCATCCAAACCAATTGTGCTTGGCTTGCATATTTAAAATGACTGCCCATTGCATTCCCTCAAGGTGGAATCCAACATGCTACATAAAAGATATATGCATCAACAAAACCTTGCTCAGAGCCTGTTGTGGGTCCCACATGGAGAGGTTTCAGAAAGAGGCCTAACTCTTCTAGCTTAGCTCTCGTAGTGTGCACATGAAGGCAAAACAAGACCGGCATAAGTCACTGTGGTTATTTCATCATCTAGACTGCATCTATTTGATTAGGGCTAGAGAGAATGGAACTACTTAAAGGTCTCCTTGCTCTACTTCACTATCTTTTGAGAACCATACCTCCTGCAAAAAGAGCATATTTAGATGGTTTCCGGAGAACAGAGGGGAGCCATTCCTGGAGTTAAGCAATGCTAGGTCACTCTATCTGCTGTTATACAGTGTTTCTCCTTTGTTGAGTTATTGTTAATCATCATCAACAGAGAATACTCAAGAACAATGGACTGGGCCGGCGCCGCGGCTCACTAGGCTAATCCTCCGCCTACGGTGCCAGCACCCCAGGCTCTAGTTCCAGTTGGGGTGCCAGATTCTGCCCTGGTTGCTCCTCTTCCAGTCCAGCTCTCTGCTGTAGCCCGGGAGTGCAGTGGAGGATGGCCCAAGTCCTTGGGCCCTGCACCTGCATGGGAGACTAGGAGGAAGCACCTGGCTCCTGGCCTGGGATCAGCGCAGCACGTCAGCCATAGCGACCATTTTGGGGGGTGAACCAACAGTAAAGGAAGACCTTTCTTTCTGTCTCTCTCTCTTTCACTGTCTAACTCTGCCTATCAAAAACAAAACAAAACAAAAAGAACAATGGACTGGGTAATTTTCTATTCCTTCTAACTTTATGAGTTCAGAATTACAAATAAATGGCCTTTTATGAATTTTAACATATTTTTAGGATTTTATATTACAGTGACTCCAAAAATCTATCTTCCAGTGATTGAAAAGCAGATGTAACAGTTATTCTAGAACTGGCAATTTCCTATATACATATTTTAATCATTTCAGTGTTATGAAAAGAGAAGTAGTAAGATGCTGAGAAACCTATTGATAATTTTAATTAGAGATTTAATATTTATTGAGCTCTCATTACAACCCACTTTTTGTAAAATTTCAGCATTTTATCTCAACCAAATTTCATAATAGTTTGAATTATAAAGTAGCTTCAATTTTTAGTGGACAGTCACCAGTACTTTAGAATGACTTGACAAAATATAAACAGTTTTTGAAGTTTTTTTATTTATTTGAAAGGCAGAGTGACAGGGTGGAGGAGGGAAGGAGAGAGAGAGGAGAGGGAGAGAGAGAGAGAGACTGTGTTTGGCATTTCATATTAAAGTAGATGGACTTAATTATTGATTCTAAAATGTTCTATCGATAGGACTTTTAGCAAGTCAAATTTATGAAGCCTCAGTTTTTTTATTTGTATTATGGCGAGGATAGTTGTACCTGCCTAATACAATACTGTGATTATTTAAAAAAAAAAAATGTGTAGCCTAACACTTGGTCAATAGAAAGCACTAAAGCATTAGCTACTTTAAAAGTAGTTACTAATATCTAAGGTCAAGTAAATAGTGACTAATTTCAAGTTTGAATTCAAATCTACATAATTCTAAAATGTTTGGCAAAGATCATTGTATAAAAACAAGATTAACATGAATGCTGAAAAAAGCTTCTGGTTGATTCTTTGACAATTGTAAATAATCTGTCCTTAATTACAAAGTTTAATCATAAATTAGCAGTTAATCATAAATTAACTTTGTGCCTTTTCTTACTGTTCTAAAAATGTAATGAACATCATTGTCTGATATATCATACAATTACAGTGAGTTGAGTAGATTACTCCTTTCACAACTAGGAAACTGTTAAGGTATGAATGCTTGTTTATAAAGAGGATTCATCAACATTTAGATTCTTACTGTGGAATGAACAAAACTGAAGTTAAATCAATCACTTAAATAATAGCAGCAGTAACAACAGTGAGTATAGCTAACATACACTGTGTCACCTATTATGTACTAAGCATAATTCTTTGTAAATATGTAATATACCATAGAACTTTAATTTTCCCCATTTTCCTGGGAGATAGCTATTATTTCGTCACTATTTCACAGGTGAAGAAACTGAGGCACAGAGAGGTTGAATGTCTTATCCAAGACCACAGGTCAAACAGGGAGAGATCTTAGGTTCAAATGAAGACAGTGCATCTCAAGAGTCTGTGCCCTTCTGCAAATAGCTATAGAGAACATAAATCAAATGACTGGAAAATGATGTTCTGTTTTTTCCTTCAGGTATCTTGAAGTGCTAAATGATGAGACTGACGCCCAAGTGTCTTGTTATATTACGGCACCATCAAATGTTCTGCAACAACTAGTATGCCGAATAATTAATAGCATGAGTTCTTTAATAGTGAGTGATAATGAAGAGTTGGTTAGCAACATCATTTCTGTTGAGTGCTCAGACAAGGAAATGAAAATTCCATTTCCAATATGCATCACAATTCCATTTGCTGCGCGTTACAGGGGAAATTACAGAGACATAATGGTGAAAGTGTCTGATATAAACCTTCAATCAAGTTACCTAACCCCAAATTCACTGGAAGGAATAAGAGGTCGTTACAAGGTAGGTAAATCTTTGGCTACATCTACATTAACTGTTTGACTCCTCTTTTAAATATTACTCAGACCAACAAATTATAATACAGATATTGCTTCATTGTCAAGAAGTGGGAGAGATGATGGATTTGTGCCAGTACACTCACGTTTTCCCGTTTTTTTTTTGTTTGTTTTTTGTTTTTTTTTGGTTTTTTTTGCATTCATAAATATCAAAGAGGAGAAATTAGTGACCAAAGTTAAGCATAGAAAACATGGGTCTAGAATACAAATCAATATCACAGCTTAATTTGCTGCAAACTTCAGACTTCCTTTAGACTGATATTTCTGATGTTGGATTCCTGCCTACATTTAAGAATGTTAGAACTTTCAGATGACAGTAGCTTTATTTTTATCACTCATGAGTTAGGAAACATGTAAAAAGTGGAAAATTGTGTGGTGTGTGTGCTTTGATATGGTAATTATGTCTGTAAATCCAATTTAATCTGCACACGGATGATAGTATGTATGGAAGTTAGGATGTGGGCAGTGGTGGAAGATCAGTTGCATTTGAAATCTGCTTCCTCTTCTTTCTTGCACACTAAGAAACCTTACTGTGTCTCAATTGTTTGTCTGAAAAATTTACACCATAATAGTGAATATCTGATGGGAATATAAGAATTAACGCAACTAGAGGCCATTATGTTACTGAAATTAGCTGGTCCCCAATACACAAATATGTTTTCCCTGAGTTGTGGCAACTAATATATAGAATACAAGAAATGAAATGTGTATGAGCAAAATTGACATTTTCAGATTTAATTGTCTACAACCCTTGTTTATACTGTTGAGGAAAAGTTATTTTTCTACTTACTACTTGTTGAATTTTGTATTTAGTGGAGGGTTAAGCTTGTGATTTTAAAGAAAATTGAAAATATGTCATTATAAAAATTAAAAGAAAAATAAGAAGAGAAGGAGGAATGGTGGGAATGAGGGAGGGGAGGGTAGGAGGTATTATTATGCTTTTAAAACTGTATAAATGAAATACATGAAGGTTGTTTCCTTTTTATAAATAAAAAAATTAAAAATGATTTCTCATCATTTCTCTCTCTTTCCCTCCCTCCCTCTTTCTCTCTTCTTCCTTTTCTCCTCTTTTCCTCCCTTTCAAGTAAAATAAAAATAAATAAATAAATTTTAAAAAGAGCACACATTTAAGAAGATGAAATAATGCCTAGAAACACATAATTGTTAGTAAATTATCTTTTCTCATCATAGAAAATTTTCATTTTCTATGGTCACAAATTCATATGCTGTGAAGAGAAAATATGCACAATCATTAAATTTATTACTATAGAATTGATGGAGATTAACATTTAACATTCTTTTGTGGACCACTAAACGTATTTTCAAACAATTAAAGTAGTTGTCTTTTTCATATTTATGTAAATTGTTCTTATTTGATGAATAGGCAGGGAGTACATGGAAAAACATTCCATGGATGAAAAAAATTCTTATAATACATGTGTTCTTTTGCTGAGTAGCTAGCAAAGTTATATAGTTGAATTCCATGCAGATTCTAATTACTTACTCCATTTATTAAACTAATATATTTCATGTTCAGTCCAGGAAGCATATAATAGTCCCATCAGCATGGACCAGATGGCTCAGGGTACATCTGCTTTTCACAAAATAAGAATTTTAGAAAGTAGATCATCAAAGCAAGAGATAAAAAAGAGAATCATTGTCTACTATAAAAATAAAGGCATGTATTTTTACTTTTCATAGTATCTCAATGGTGGTTATCCCTAATTTTAGCTCAGGAAGATTTAAACTCTGAATCTTGTGAATTTTTATGTGAGTCTTATGACATTTAAACAATCTAATTCTTAAATACCCTTTTGATTCCCCACTCTTTGCCAAATATGATCTAAATATGTAGCAACCTCCATGGGTTCTCAGAAGACCTTTCTTACCTTTCATGATTTCCTTTCTGACCAATAAAGAAAATTCATGCCTGAATTTTCACACTGATGAATTCATGCAGTGACATTGCAAAATCCCTTCATTAGTCAGCTTTCAAATGATAGTTTGTTTTCCATTGTGATTGTCTCTGAAACTGTGTGTGTGTCTGCATGATCATCCACTCACGCTAGGGTGGAGGCCGACTGGTGTCTGGGAAAGCATGAATAGACCAAAGTACTTCTAAGTCTGCCTCCTCATTTTAAGCTTTGGTGATTATACATGTCGATGATTTTGTTTTCATTTATGTACTGAGTTCTCTTTTGTGTGATTAAAAAAGCTTGAATATGGGCCTGCATGTATGATTACAAATTTAAATGTCATTATATAAAGAAGAAACACAAATGTGTTTCTTTGTAGTCATTTGTTTTCATTGCACAGTGGAGAAAAAAAAATAGCTTTATTTTGGTTCTTTAAAAATTATGAGTCATCAGGAGGAAGAATTTGCCAGCAGTACAGGTGCTATAGTATTTGATTAAACTATTCTAGTCCTTGGGATTCTCCAGAACAGCGTTGAATGTGCTGCATCACAGTCAAGATTTAAAATCCAGGGGCTGGCATTGAGGCTGGAGGGGGAAGCTGCTGCTTGGGATGCTGGCATCCCATATGGACCCTGGTTCAAGTCCCAGCTGCTCCGCTTCTCATCCAGCTCCTTGCCAATGTACCTGGGAGAGCAGTGGAGGGTGGCCCAAGTGCTTGGGCCCCTGCCATCCATGTGGTAGACTTGGAAGAAGCCCCTGGCTCCTGGCTTTGGCCTGGCTCAGCTCTCGCCACTGTAGCCGTTTGGGGAGTGAATCAATGCATGGAAGATCCACTGGATCTCAGAAACAATATTTGTGAAAACACTGATGTGGTTGTCTATTATATATTTGGGGGGGGGGAGGAGATATAATTTAAGTTTAAAAATTCATGCTTCTATTTTTTTTCTATCATGGAGTCCCAATCTGAGAAATTCTGACTCATTTATTCCTATCTTATCTCATTAAAAGATTGTCCACTTTAGGGGCCAGCTCCGTGGCTCACTTGGTTAATCCTCCGCCTACCGCGCTGGTATCCCATATGGGCACCCGGTTCTACTCCTGGCTGCTCCTCTTCCAGTCCAGCTCTCTGCTGTGGCCCAGGAAGGCAGTGGAGGATGGCCCAAGTGCTTGGGCCCCTGCACCCGCTTGGGAGACCAGGAAGAAGCACCTGGCTCCTGGCTTTGGATCCACCCAACGCCGGCCATAGCAGCCATTTGGAGAGTGAACCAACGGAAGGAAGACCTTTCTCTCTGTCTCTCTCCCTCACTGTCTATAACTCTAACTGTCAAATAAAAAAAAAAAAAGAAGAATTAAACTATTTAAAAAAAAAGATTGTCCATTTTAGATTAAGCAAATCATCATTCCAGGTTGTCGGTGATTATATTGACAATATATTGATTTTTCCCACAGGCCACAGAGTATGCACAAATTATAATACTTCACAGCATAGTACAATTGCTTTTTAAATATCCTTTAATCCATACAGGGCACCTGCGCTGCAGTGAAGGTTTACAAATTAGGAATCTTTTCTGTGGTGTCTTGTTTAAAGAAAGAATCCTTCACAATCACAAAGAAAGGCTTCACTCTGAAGTCAAGCCTGGATCCCCGAATATCCTTAAATTATCCTCCCAGTGTTTTCAGCTCAACAGTACTTGTACAATTAAAGGTAAAATATTAAAAATTGTTGAGTTCCTTCTCATTGATTTGTGGGTTATTAATCATGATCCTCAAAGGCAGAGAGGATGAAAATATTTAATATAACAATAAGCTGATTCTTCTTTTATACTTGTAGTGAACTAAAATACGATGATATCACTGATAAAGTAATTATTTTAGTGTGTTGAATCTTATTCCAAAATAAATTTGTGCTCTATTTGAAAGACTTTCCTCAGGGTGGGTATTGTGGCAGTGTGGGTAAAGGTGCTTCCTGCAATGCCAGCATTCCATATTGGTACTAGTTAGAGTCCTGGCCACTCCATTTCCAATCTAGCTCCCTACTAACAGCCTGAGAGAAGGAGTAGAAAATGATCCAAGTACTTAGGTGCCTGCCACTCACCTGGGTGGCCCAGATGAAGCTCCTGGTTCCTGGCTTTGACCTGGCCCAGCCCTGGCCACTGTGACCTTCTTTGGAGTAAGCCAGTAAGTGGAGGATCTCTCTCTTTCTCCCTCTCTCTCTGTAATTATGACTTTCAAATAAATAAATAAATCTTAAAAAAAGTAGAGAAATGCCTTCCTAGATAGTGTTTTGTTTTGTTTGATTTTTGGCATTTATTGCTAAAAACATATACCAAGTATCCGTGAAAGAAATGATCACAGATTGCAGAAATTCACACAATGCAAGGTTTCTATTTGAAAGGTTGAAAAAAAAAAACAGTCTAATCCAGCAAAAGAGTGGTTATTGTTTGTATCTGGCTACTTTTAACAGTGAAACTACATTGGCTGGTGCTATGGCATAGAAGACCAAGTGCTTGGGCCCCTGCACCAGTGTGGGTTACCCAAAAGAAGCTCCTGGCTCCTGGCTTCGGATCGGCTCAGCTCTGGCCATTGTGGCTATTTAGAGAGTGAACCAGTGGATGGAAGACCTTTCTCCCTATCTCTCCCTCTCTCTCTCTGTAACTCTACCTCTCAAATAAATAAATAAAAATTAAAAAAATAATGAAACAACATTTTTGGAATCCGGATTTAATATATACAAATACTCACTATATACCAATGTACATTTTAGATTAGAAGATTCATTTCCTCAAATAAGACTGCCTGTCCTTCTAGCTTCAACTGTTCCCCTCTACTCTCTCTCTCTGTTTCTCCTAGATGATACCATAAGTAATAAGTGAGAAGAAAGATGAAGAGGAAACATATTATGAATACTTGTTATTTATAAAAATTTCATAAACAGTACTTTGGACTTATGTTAGCTGTTTTATTATTAATCATTGTTATATAAAAGGAAACAAATAAATATAGTCTTGTTTTCCTATTTGTAAAGAACACTTGATTTAAAGATAGTTCTAATTAGAAATTATATAACATTTCTATTTTGTTTTATAGGTCATTTTGTTGTCTACAATTTAGTGATTTTTTTCCCATTATTTGTAACACAGGATAAGGAACTCAAATTTCAGAGAAACTTTGGAAAAATGAGCCCAAATACCTTAATCCTTGATAAATTATTGTAGTGCTGATTCCAGGCAAAAATGTATGGGCATGTATGAACTGATATTCAGAAAATTTCTAGAAAATTGGCTTAGAAATGTTCTGATACTTTACATATTTTGCTATTAGAATATAAGAATGTACATATTTTCTCTTTGTTTAGGTCCAGCCAGTTGACCCATCTCTGGTGACGTATTTAAGAACACAGCATGATACTACCTACTCAGTACTAGCCACTAGTCCTCTGATTCATGTTCAGCACCCAGCCACTCATCGTTTTCAGAAGCCAGTCACTGTATTCTTACCCTGTTCTCCACATCCTGATAAAAAGAACCTTTCATCTGAGATAGATCATAAAAGAATACCTAGTGCCACAACAAACAGGATCATACCTTTATATTTCAACAGGTAAGTAAGATCTTAATGTTGCTAACTAATATAATAGTAAACAGAAACTTAAATAGTTAAAAATTATAACCAAATGTCTTAGATATAAATATCAGCATTTAAGTATTATGAAATATATTTAATTTGTAAATAAAATATTGTGGATCTACAATATGTAATAATTTTAGACATACCAGGCCCCAAAATTGTGTTATGCAATATGGTAGATTTGAAAGAAGTACAAGTAATCCCTCCTTTCAAAGAACTTAATGATATTATTAATTACAAAGATACAGTGTGTGCTTCTAATTTCTATACTTGAAAATAGTCTGTTAATGTAGGGAAAAGGTTAATCTGATCTTGTACAAAACAGAAAATATTTTGAAAGACCGAAATACAAACAGCTTTAGATATTTGATTAAAATCATAACTACAATTAATTGAGAACTACCATGTACCAAATTCATTATGTATATTATCTCATTCCATTTCATTTTATCAGTGAAAAGTCTTAAAATTCCATGATATTAAGATTTTGCAGAAATAATAGCAAAAAGTGGTATGATCTGGGTGTAGGTTCATATATTTCTATTCATAACAATGACTCTGTATGACTATTGATCGTTTGGTTTATGGCTACAAGATTAGAAATTGAGAAGTGGACTTTTTGCTCTCCCCTACTATATTTTCAGTTTACAAAGCTGGTGACAGTAGAATGTTGTGTTGTGGGTGGAAGAAGAAATCAAGTTTTCCATTGCATTAGATAAGTGAAATAATGTAGAAATATCAACATGATCCACTTACATATGTTTGTGTTAGCAAATTCACTGCAGCGAAATTATATATATGTGTGTGTGTATGTGTGTGCATATATATGTGTGTGTGTATATATATATATATATATATATCCCAAGTGACAATTTAGCAGATCCATGCTCCTGTATGTCATGGTAAAGTGAGACCTACAACCAAAAATATTCTAGAATTTCCAACTTTAAATGCAGCATTCTAATAGATTAACATTTACACTCTCTCAAAATATCCCTTAAAATAACCATGCATATATTTTAAAAAGGGATGAGAAATTAAACGACTCTAAAAATGCATTCAAACTTGTTACTTATGCCCAAATCTATTAAGTATTTCTACCATCTATAAGATGGATGGCAAAGGATTCATAAAAATAACATGTGAATAGCATGTATATTATATGGTAAAATGAAACAGTTCCATTATCTTAGTAGATAACATTTGTTTGACATCTATTTTCTGATTCATATATAAAAATGAAAATTTAAATTTATCCATGTAATATACAAATATAATTTGTGAGGTAATTTGATCATCATTCCTTTGCTCTTCTGGTATATTTTGACAATGCACAGAAACAAAAGGGCAAAATGTAGAGGGAAATTGAAGGCAGCCTATTAAATTATCAGGAATGAAATTCTCACAAGTATAGAGATAGAGATAGAGGCAATAAGAACCCTATTAGAAATGCATGCTGAGACTGTACATCATTTTCATAATCAAGTATATTCAAAGCACAGAAAATCTAGTTAGCACAGGCAGGAGAATGTCACATCTTGGTTAATAGGAATTAAAAAATATAGACATTGAGTGAGGGAACCAAAATAGCAGTGGAGTAAGAGGTTCTGACAACTAACTCCCCAGAGAGAAACTGATGTGAACAGCTGCACACACCTAGTCACCTCGTCACCTTCACAGAGCTCCAGAAGCCAGATGAGACCACAGTGTCCTGTTAGAAGAAAAGTCACCTTGAAGAAGCAAAAAGGAAAGAGTTGCTTGTGTCGTTCCTCCCAGCTCCAAGGAGAATGTTGTACAAAGATACTTCCCACCTGGGAGAGGCAGAGAAAACTGAATCCCAGTGCCAGACACACTGAAAAAAAGTCAGTTGAACTTAGCCTGCCAGGTCCTGCTTTAAGAGTGAATATTTGGGGTCTCCACAATGAGGTTGCCTCTGCCCCACTCGCCCAACCACCAGTAGAAAAACTACAGTCGCATGGAGAGGTCATGACAGGGTGCAGTAGGGCTTTGGGACTGCCCCTCAGAGGTCAGATCTGGGCCTACCAAGACGAAACCCAATACATGATAAAGCCCAAAGGCCTCTCCAGCACTGAGACAGTAGTTACAGACTCAGAATCTAGACTGGCCTGGCCTCAGGTGTAGACCTGGGCTCCAGATGTCAGAATTATTCTGACATGTGTCACTTTTGGCCTCTAGTGGGCTTGGTAGACACTCCTGGAACTTTGTAGGGACTTAAAAGCTTGGGATCCTAGCATGACCAATATGGGGCAAGTCTGGGTGGCTTGAGGGCATCCTTGATCACTGTTCTCCAATCTTGGGCAGAGAGCAAGAGATCACAGAAGTGTGTCTCTGGACTCCGTGATAGACTGGTAAACACAATGCTGGGCAGATCTTAAGTTTCCATTCCTACACAGTACGTTGAGGCAGAGTCTCTGATCTTTACACACATACCAGATAGAGACTTGTGCCTTGGTTAGCCAAACTTGTTTTGGTGTATATCACATCAGTCTCTTGCATGCCTGGTGTGGACCCTTAAGATTGCAGACTCAGGTGTGACCCACGCAGGGCCTCAGCAACTGAGAGATTCTCTCTATCACTCCTCCTACAACCTTCGGCAGCCATCAGGAAATCATAGAACTATTTTGGTATTCAGTGCCAGGCTGATAAACCTGGCATTGAGAAGACCCTAACAGTTTCCATCTCCAAGACAATACCCACAGATAGAGCCTCTAAACCTGATTCAGTGCACAGTGGAGAGCCACGATCCAGGTTGATCAGTCTCATACCCAGCCAATACCACTAGTGGCATGGAGCCCACCGCAGCAGCAGATAGGCCATGGCAGGGTAAGACTTGATCCTACCCTGGGGCTACACTGGTCTTTTTTTTTTTTTTAAAGATTTATTAACTTATTTGAAAGGCAGAGTTATAGAGGGATGGAGGCAAATGGCTGCAATGGCACAGCTGGGCTGATCCAAAGCCAGGAGCCAGGAGCTTCCTCCAGGTCTCCCACGTTAGTGCAGGGGCCGAAGACTTGGGCCATCTTCTACTGCTTTCCCAGACTACAGAGAGCTGGATCAGAAGGAGCTGGGACTCGAACTGGCACCCATATGGGATGCTGGCACTACAGGCACCAGCTTCAACCACTATGCCACAGCGCTGGCCCCTGCACTAGTCTTATTGGACAGAAGGCTCGGGATGTGACCCAGTACTGAGGCATTCCCAGGAACAGGACAAGGAGTCTGAGCCAACTACAGGCCCAGAAAGAGGCTTGTGGGGGGGATTACCCCTTGTAGGGTCTTTCCCTGTGCATATTCAATATCACATTAACTGCAGATTCAGAACTTATTTGAAATTGGAGAGTACTGTAAGAGTGAATCAATACAACCACCAACAGCAGATCTGGGACAAATCACAGCTTAGGGTGCTGTCAGGTATTGAAATGGCAGAAGGTTCCATAGGTTCAGAGAAAGTAAACAGATTGTTTAGAATTTCTAGAAGGACAGCTGCAAGTGAGACCAGATTATTTAAATAATCTTTTAATTCATAGATGACATCATACACCAATAAGTGTTAAAAGCACTAGAAAAATATGATCTAATCTAAACAGAAAATAGGGTGCCAGAAACCAACCATCTGAGAATTTGAATTTCTAAACATTCAAATGTAGATTTCAAATTAGCTACTTAAAGAAAACTCAACAAAATTCAAGAAACATGATTTAGTATTTAAATATCATATTTAATATTTACAGATTATAGATATTTTTATTATTTTTTTGACTGGCAGGGTGGACAGTGAGAGAGAGAGAGAGACAGAGAGAAAGGTCTTCCTTTGCCGCTGGTTTACCCTCCAATGGCCACCATGGCCAGTGCGCTGTGGCCGGCGCACTGCAGTGATCCGAAGGCAGGAGCCAGGTACTTATCCTGGTCTCCCATGGGGTGCAGGGCCCAAGTACTTGCGCCATCCTCCACTGCACTCCCTGGCCACAGCAGAGAGCTGGCCTGGAAGAGGGGCAACCAGGACAGAATCTGGCGCCCCGACTGGGACTAGAACCTGGTGTGCCAGCGCCGCAAGGCGGAGGATTAGCCTAGTGAGCCACTGCGCCGGCCAGATTATAGATTTAATTTTAATAAATCAAAGAGAAGAATCTGATTTTCAAGGCAGGCTATTTGAAACTATACAGTTGAAGGAGAAAAATCAGGAGAATCAAGAAAGCTTATGGGAAATCTGGAATAGCATGAAAAGTACAAATATTCAATTTTGGGGATAAAATTTATGAGGGAATTGGGAAGGACAAAGGTGTAGAATGAAAATAAAAAATGATAATAACAGAAAAATGTTCAAACCTAAGGAAAGATACAACACTCCAGGTATAGGAAAGTCAAAAGTCATCTGTCACATTCAACCCAACCAAGTCTTTCTGAAGACATATTAGAATCAAGCTCTACAAGGCTCAAGGTAAAGATTACTAAAGCAGCAAGAAAAAATAAGCAAATAACACATAAGGGATTCCCAGTTCTCTTGACGGTGGATTTCTCAGCAGAAAACTTACAAACCAGGGAAGAGGGAGACTAAATTTTACATGGTGATAGAAAAAAAAAAAAAAAACTTACCAAACAAAAATACTGTATCCATAAAAACTGTCCTTCAGATAAAACGGAGAGATAAAGACATTCCCAGAAAAACAAAAGCTGAGAGTATTCGTCACCACCAGATTTGTCTTACAAGAAGCATTATAGGGATTTTTCAAACTTAAATAAGAAATGAAAGCAAGTAAGAAGAAAATATCAGAAGGTAGGAAACTCACATTTAAGAGTAACTATACCTGGCCAGTGCCACAGCTCACTAGGCTAATCCTCCGCCTGCGGCGCCGGCACACAGGGTTCTAGTCCCGGTCGGGGCGCCCGATTCTGTCCTGGTTGCCCCTCTTCCAGGCCAGCTCTCTGCTGTGGCCTGGGAGTACAGTGGAGGATGGCCCAAGTGCTTGGGCCCTGCACCCACATGGGAGACCAGGAGAAGCACCTGGCTCCTGGCTTCGGATCAGCGCAGTGTGCTGGCCGCAGCACACCGGCTGCAGCGGCCATTGGAGGGTAAACCAACGGTAAAGGAAGACCTTTCTCTCTGTCTCTCTCTCTCTCTCTCTCTGTCCACTCTGCCTGTCCAAAAAAAAAAAAAAAAAAAAAAAGAGTAACTATACCAATAAATTCAGAATGCTGTAATATGGCAAACATGTGTAAAGCATTTATATCTTTACTATGAAGATTAAAAAATTATAATCACTCTACCAAAATGTTAAGAGGCAGGCAATATTGAAAGAAGTTAAATGTAATATCAAAATTTCAAATGTGGGGAGCAATGGAGCACAAATGTGGAGGTCTTTCTTTATGTGAATTACAAATTTCTTTGTTTTTTTGGTCTGTTTCCCTACATTTATAATCAACGTTAAGTTGTTATCCTTTGAGGAGCTTTTTTAGCTAAAGGAAGATTTTGTAAGCCTCATGAAAACCACAATGCAAGAACCCATCCAGATTTATGAAAAACATTATGCCAAGGATCAAAGTACACCACTATAGAAAATCATTTAACCACAAATGAAGACTATAAGAGAGGGAGAAGAAAGAAAGAAAGTATAATAAAAATACAAAATAGGTATAAACTGGCTTTACTAAGGCCATGTTTTTTAATAATTACCTTAAATGTCAATATATTAAATTATTCAATTAAAAGACACAGAGTTACTGAAAAGATTAAAAAAGAGGACTCGGCCATTTGCTGCTCACAAGAATTACACTTCACTTTTAAGGACACACATAGACTGAAAGTGAAAGGATAGAACAAGATATTCCATGCAGGTGTCAGTGTTGGGCATAGCTGCTTAAGCAGATGCTTGCAACTCTGGCGTCCCATATTAGAGTGCCATTTCAAGGCCCAGCCACTCCACTTCCTGCTATCATGTCTGGGAAAGCAGTGGAAGATGATCTAATTGCTTGGGGTCCTTATCACCCACACAGGAGACCAGATTGGAGTTCCTGGTTCCTGACTTCAGCCTGACCCTGACTTGGCTATTGCAGGCATTTTGGGAATGAGCCATCAGATGGAAAATCCCTCCTTCTGTCTCTGTCATTCTGCCTTCAAACAAACTAGCAAACAAATAAATAAATCATTCTTTAAAAAGATATTCCTTGCTAATGGAACCAAAACAAAACAGGAATAGCAATACTTCTATTGGATAAAATATATTTTAAATCAAAAGCAGTAAAGAGACCAGGAAGCCATTATATAATGATTAAAGGGTCAATTCTGCAAGAGCAAACAATACAGGAATATGTGTGAACACATTATTGGAGCACAAAAATACATAAAGAAAATGTTAATTGACCAAAAGAGAGAGAGAGAATCTATTACAATAGTAATAGAAGATGTTAAAACCCCATTTTCAGGGCCTGCACCGCGGCTCAATAGGCTAATCCTTGCCTAGCGGCGCCGGCACACTGGGTTCTAGTCCCAGTCGGGGCGCCAGATTCTGTCCCGGTTGCCCCTCTTCCAGGCCAGCTCTCTGCTGTGGCCAGGGAGTGCAGTGGAGGATGGCGCAAGTGCTTGGGCCCTGCACCCCATGGGAGACCAGGAGAAGCACCTGGCTCCTGCCTTCGGATCAGCGCAGTGCGCCGGCCGCAGTGCGCCGGCCGCGGTGGCCATTGGAAGATGTACCAACGGCAAAGGAAGACCTTTCTCTCTGTCTCTCTCTCTCTCTCACTGTCCACTCTGCCTGTCAAAAAAAAAAAAAAAAAAAAGGAAAGTTCACCTAAACAAAAAAATCAACAAAGAAAAACAGAGTTATATTGCACCCTCTGTCAATTGACTCCAACAGCATCTACAGAACTTTCCATCCAACAGCTGCAGAATACATATTCTTCTACACGTCGCATGGAACATTTTCTAGGATGGATCTTATGGTAGGTCACAAAACAAGTCTCAACAAATTTATAAGAATGGAAATCATATTAAGTATATTTACTGACCACAATGCAATAAAACTATAAAGTAATGACAAGAAAGACTTTGGAAATTATAAAAATAAATGGTAATTAAAGAGCTTACTCCTGATCAATCAATGGATCAAGGAAGAAATCCGGGAGTAAACTTAAAAAAATTATTGGAGTGAATTAAATGGAAACACAGCATACCCAAACCTTTGGGATATAGCAGAAATACAAAGAAGGAAGCTTCTTACTGTCAATGTCTGCATTAAAACAACAATAACAATGACAACAACAGCAACAGATCACACATGAACAACTTAATATCACACCTCAAGGAAAATATTTGTGGAAGTCCTAGCTAGAGGAATTCAGCAAGAGAAGGAAATAAAGTGTACCTAAATTTGAAAGGGGGAGTTCAAATCATCACTGTGTGTGAGAAGATGTGATCATTTATATAAAAAATCCCAATACTCAAACAAAAAATTGTTAGAATTAATAAAGAAATTCAGCAAAAGTTCCAAGATAAAAAAATCAATGTACACATATCTTTAATGTGTTATATACTAATAGTGAATAACCTGAAAAATAAATCAAGAAAGCGAGCACAAATAGCTACACAGAAATATTAACAAATTTAACCAAATAGATGAAAGAATTTTATAATTAAGAGAATAAATCACTAGTGAAAGGATGTTAAGAGGACATACAAAAACTGGCAAGGCATTGCATGTTCATGGATTAGAAGAATTAATATCATAAGCATGTGCATGTTACCTAGAGAATGAAGGTGGCAACATACAGGCTGCATGCTGTATAAGGCCCATAAAATCATTTGGTCTGGCTCTGCCAAGGCAACCACAGACAGTACTCAAATATCAATACATTTGTAGCAGGCTAATTTTTAAGTTAATAATTTTAATGGCCTATGAATGATATTATAAATATCCAGATGGCCCTTGGCTGAAAAAAAGTTCGCTACCCCTGACCCAACGTGATTTACAGATTCAATGAAGTCCCTATCAAAATCCCAATTACAATGTCTACAGAACTAGAAAAATCACTACTAAAACTTGTATGGAACCTACAAAAGACTCAGAAAATCCAAAGTGACTGAGCAAAAAGTACAAAATAGAAAGTCTTATATTATTTGACTTTAAAATATCTTACAGAGCTAAGGTAATTAAAATAGCATGGTACTTGCATACAAACAGAACCACAAACCAGTGTAACAGAATATAGACTCTAGGATAAACCCACATATCTGAAGTCAACTTATCTTTGACAAATTTGCTAAGAACATGCATTGCAGTAAGAAATGTCTTTTCAATAAATGACATTAGGGAAATTGGATATCCACATGCAGAAGAATGAAACCAGATCTCTGTCTCTCCCCATGTGTAAAAATCATCTCAAAATTCTTTGAGGACCTAAATGTAAGACCTGAAAACTTGAAACTATTAGGAGAAAACATAGGAATAGTATTTCAGAACATTGGAATAGGAAAGGATTTTCTTGATCAGACCCCAAAAGTGCAGAAAATAAAAGGAAAAAGAAGACAAAAGAGATTTCACCAAACTAAACAGTTTTTGCACAGCAAAGGAACCAACATATTGTAAAGTCAGCTACATAATGGGAGAAAATATTTGCAAGCTATACATCTAGCCAGGGGTTAATATTCAGAATATGTGAAGAATTCAAACAACTGAAATGTTAACAAACAATCCATTAAAAATAGGCATATCTAAACAGATATATTTCTAAGATGAAGACAAAAATGGCCAACAGATGCAGGAAAAAATACTCAACATCAGTAATCATCAGGGAATTCCAAATCAAAACCTCAGTGAGGTATCACTTCACTCTAGTGATACTGGTTATTATCAAAGAGACAAATGATAGCAAGTGCTGGAGACGATATGGAGAAAATGCAACACTTGCACATAGCTGGGTGGAATATAAAGTAGCACAGCCATTGTATAAAACATGGAGATTCTTAAAAAAACAAATAGCATGTTTTCCCTGATTTGTCATAAATATTATACAGAGTATAAAAATCTAATGCATATGAGCAAAATTGACACTTTGAGATCTGATTATTATTCATAGTCCTTAACTATATTCCTGAAGCACAGTGTTTTTTCTACTTACTACCAGTTCAATTCTTTATTAAGTGAGGGTTAAGCCTGTCATTATAAAGTAAATTGAAAGAGGATGGGAATTACTGAGGGAGGGAAGGTAGCATAGGAAACATCATTATGCTCAAAATTGTATATATGAAATATGTAAAATTTGTTCCCTTTATATAAATCTTAAAAAGTTTAAACTTTTTTAAAAAATTATTTAAAAAAATTAAAAGTAGAACTACTATATGATCCAGGAATCCCACCTCTAGGTATATATCCAAGGGTAGTGAAATTCACCTGTTACAGATGCGTCTGCATTCTCATATTCATTACAGCAGTATCCACAATATCCAGGAAATAGAAACAACATAAGTTTCCATTAACTGACAAATGAAAGAAGAATATATGGTACATGTACACCATTGAATATTAATCAAAGAAGGATGAAATCTGGTGGCTTGCAACAATATGGGTGGGATATGAGGTCATTATGTTAAGTGAAATAAGCCAAGTACAGTAACACCAATATCACAGATTCTCACTCTTAATGTGGATTCTAAAATATAGACAATCCCATATAAGTTAAAAGTATTAATATGGTTAACAGACACTGGTGAGGGTAGTTTAGAGGGAAGGATTGGGGAAAGTTGATTGATGCATTCTAAGTTACAGTTCATTAGGAGTATGAATTTCTGGGTTCTATTACACAGTAGAGTGCCTATGGATAAGATATCATATATTTCTCATCACAAAATATAGAACAGGGTCTGGCATTGTGGCATGGCAGGTTAAATTGCTACCTGCAATGCCAGCTTCCCATATGGACATTGGTTCAAGTACCACCTGTTTCACTTCTATCCAGCTCCCTGCTAGTGCACCTAGGAAAGCAGTGGAAGATGGCCATTTGAGGAGAGAACCAGTAGATACAAGGTCCCTCTCCCTCTCCCTCTCCCTCTCCCTCTCCCTCTCCCTCTCCCTCTCCCTCTCCCTCTCCCTCTCTCTCCTTTGTTAAAAAAAAAAAAGAATATAGATCAGAAGATTTTGAATGCTGTAACTATGAAGGGATGTTAATTAAAGGATTAAAACAATAAAAAGCAAATCTTGTAGAAATATGGGAGGATAGTGTCATCCTGATGTTTCACAGTAATTGAATAATGAGAATTATAGTTATCTAGAGAGTATCATAAAAATCTACTTTTTAAGTTTAGTAGTTTCCCATGGCATAATTTCCAGGAAATAGGAGCAAATGTCATTAAGATACACCAGGAAAAGATGAAAGCAGGAGGGAGTGATCCACAAAGTTAACAGGCAGAGATTAAAGGGGCCCAAAGTATGCAGGCAATCATTTCCAAGTGATGTGACCTAATAATTATAGACACTATTAAAGAGGAAGACAAGCATAAGAGAAGCAAGAATTAAAGGCATCGTTGAATTGAATTTTCTGACACTGATTCAAGCCTTGAGTTAGAAAATGCTGATTGATAACTTGACAAAATTTGTGGAAAGAGACCCAGACTTAGACGTAACATGGAAAACTGGAATGTAGGTTTAAATGAAACATAATTTCACCAAGCGACCATTCAATAGAAACAGACTAACTAAAAAAGACAATAATAATCTGGCCTCAGTCTTTTTCTGCATAATACCAATAGCAAGGGAGAAAAGTTGTGCAGAGGCCGACTCTGTAACCCATATGGGTGCTGATCCCAGTTGCTCCTCTTCAAGTTCAGCCCTCTGCTGTGGCCCAGGAGTGCAGTGGAGGATGGCCCAAGTACTTGGGCCCCTGCACCCATATGGGAGACCAGGGGGAAGCACCTGGCTCCTGGCTCCTGGATTCAGATCGGTGCAGTGCCAGCGGTGGCAGCCGTTTGAGGAGTGAACCAATGGAAGGAAGACCTTTCTCTCTCTCTCTCTCTCTCTCTCTCTCTCTCTCTCTCTCTAACTCTACCTGTCAAATAATATATATATATATATATATATTTAAAAATATAAAAAGAAAAGTTGTGCAAATCTTCAGTGGTCTGAAAGGTCAAGGTTGTGGAATTAGGGTTTTAAATAACAACAAAGTTTTGTGGATTTTTTCTTTTTCTTTTTTTTTGTACAAGGGCTTACAAAAGTTACTACTGATACTTTCTTAACAGAATAAATAGATGGACTATAAGATAAGAAGACAAAATTCATATACTGACTTAATGATTGACTTAATAAAATTTAAAGTATTAAGAAAAGGAAATTTTTATTTTAAGAAATCTGGTATTGAACATAAATGATATAAAACAAAAAAAGAAAAATATAGAAGTGAAGGATTGTATGGCAAAGAAATGACAAGAAAAAAAAATCTGGCATTGTGACAAGTTTAAGTTTTAAGAGAAAGCTTAAGCAAGATGATATAAATGAAATATTCTCTTATGATAATAAACATAAATGAGTTCAACATATTTCATTCTGTGATCCATATCTTTTAATCTTCTTATATTTTTAATACCTTAGATGCTACAGTTGGGGTGATATCCCTAGCTTTATTATATATATTACTAATTTTCTCATTAGTTATTTAAACTGTTTCAATCACTATAATTCTCATTTCTAAAAGGTCACTGTCACATATAATCTTTATTTCATCCAAGACACTCTGCTTTTCTTTATGATTTATGTTTCTTCTTTTATTCCTTTGTTTATTTTAACATATTATGATCTCATTCAGCTTGTTACATCGAAGAGCATGTTGCAATCTTGTATACTTTCATAGTAATTCTGTTCTAGCCCTCTCACATCCATTTCTAAGTAATTGGCTGTGATTTAAAAATACTTTATGTATTCATTTTTATTTTTGAGAGAGAGAGAGAAATTTTTATTCCATCCTCTCGTTCACTGCCAGAATGCCCTCTACTGTCAGGGATGAGTTCACCTGAAGCCAGGAGCCTGGAACTGAATCCAACTTGGGTGGCAGAGATATAAGTACTTGAACCATCATATGCTATCTTCCAGGGTGTATGTTAGCAGGAAGCTGAATCAGATGTGGAGAAGCCAGAATGTGAACACTCATATGAGATGTGGACATAGGAAACAGCATCTTAGCATCTGCACCAAATGCCTGTCCCTGGTTATAACTTCTGATTGAATCTGTACATCAGCTTTTCTTTCCCTCTCCCTGTGGCCAAAATCAGTTTCTTTGTGGATTTTTGCTGCTTTCTTGAGCCAAAGAGTTTTGGTTATTGTGCTGTGTCCCCCATGGATGGCTAATGCTAGCCTTCATCATTTGATTCATATAACTTGTATGTGTGTGTGTGTGTGTGTGTGTGTTTGTGTGTGTGTGTATCCAGAGTGCATAAGTAGTGGGAAGATGGGTATTTGTCACAGGCTCAATTTTCCAAGATGCTAGATAGCTCCATGGCATTGCTTTTGTATAATAGGCAATGAATAAAGGGTCTGCTGGGAGACCCCCTTTTTTTTTCTTTAATTACAGTTAGCCAAAGACCACCTGCTCATTCTATAAGTTGCAGTCAAAGTGTTTACTGCTTATCAAAGCACATTAAGCTTTCCAGGAGGGATTGAGTGCTGTTCCCTTTGTGCCAGCCCTATCTATTACTACATAGTAGTAATAATACACATTTCCCTTTTCCGTTTGTTATCATTTAGCACAAATGCAACATAATAAGTTCTCAGAAAACATGAGATAAATTAATGAGTAAATTTGTGGATATGTAAATCATATAACTAATCCATCTATATTTACTGACAATGCTAATTTGATATAATATTCTCTACTGTTATTTGTGTTAGACATGGCGGATATATTTTCTCCAAATAATGGAGCATAAAATAAGCAAATGGGAACCCATGTCAACTTATATTTAATATTATTCCATTAAAGAATGAAAGGCAGTTGAATTTTTTAATGGAAAAATGAAGCACAATGAAGTAGTCATGCTTCATAAAATAAGAAAGAAAAAAATTGCATAAGGCCAAAGCATAGTCTGAATATTAAGAACAAAAAGTCTATATTGTAATACATTCCTTCATGTCTGAATGATTTCTGGGGAAATGAAGGGAATTATTTAACTATGAGTCAGAAAAGATTTCTCAACAATGAAAGAGGAAAAATAATTTATTAACTACAAACTTTATACTATGCAAGAAATATTTTTAAAAGTGTGAAAAGAAATTTTTGTCCATGAAAATGATATTTTCTACATAATGCTATTGTTTAAAGATTTTATTGTTCAGGGGCCGGCGCTGTGGCTCACTTGGTTAATCCTCGACCTGTGGTGCCAGCATCCCATATGGCTTCCAGGTTCTAGTCCCGGCTGCTCCTCTTCAGGTCCAGCTCTCTGCTGTGGCCCAGGAGGGCAGTGGAGGATGGCCCAAGTGCTTGGGCCCCTGCACCCGCATGGGAGACCAGGAAGAAGCACCTGGCTTCTGGCTTTGGATCAGCTCAGTGCTGGCTGTAGCGGCCATTTGAGGAGTGAACCAACAGAAGGAAGACCTTTCTCTCTGTCTCTCCCTCTCACTGTCTATATCTTTGTCAAATGCATTTAAAAAAAAAGATTTTATTATTCAAAAAACAGGACTTAATTATTTTTATTGGTTAGTCTTGCATTTTTTCCAAGATTTGTTCTATTTATCTGAAAGGTGGAATGAAAGAGAGAGAGAGAGAGAGAGAGAGAGAATGAATCTTCCATTTACTGGTTCACTCCTCCAAATAGCTGCAACAGCCAGGGTTGGCCCAAACTGAAATTAGGAGCCAGGATCTTCTTCCTGGCCTCCCACATGACTGCAGGGACCCAAGGACTGGAGCCATCTTTCTCTTTTCCCAGGCATATTAGCAGGGAGCTGGATTAGAAATACATCATCTGCAACTTAAAATGGTGTCCAAATGGGATGCTGGAGTCTCAGGCAGTGGCTTTACCCACTACAACACAACACTGGCCCCTGACTCCTTGTCTTTTGCAACAAAATGGAAGCATCTGGCAACCATTATGCTCAGAGAAATAAGCCAACCCAAAAGACAAATATATGTTTTCTATGATATGTGGCAGTTAATATAGAAAAGAAATGTATAGGAATGAAACAGACATCTCTGATATGATTGATGCTTTGAAAGCTTGTTTATACTCCTATGGAACTTTTGTCTTTAGGACAAAAGTTGAAGTTTATGGTTAGGGGTGATTTAAGCCTATGGTTATAGAGGTGATTGAAGCTATGTCTTTGCAAAAATTAAAGAAGTGAAGGAAGAAAGTGGATTTTTTTAGAAAGCTCTTATTTAATGAATACAGATTTTGTAGGTACAGTTTTAGGAATATAGCAGGTTTTTCCCCAATATCCATCCTCCTACTTCCATTCCCATTCTACCTCCTACTCCCTCTGCCATCCCATTCTTCATTAAGATTCATTTTTTATTATATACAGAAGATTAACTCTATACCAAGTAAAGATTTCAACAGTTTGCACCCACACAGACACACAAAGTATAAAGTACTGTTTGAAGACAACTTTTACCATTAATTCTGATAGTATAACTTATAAAGGACAGAGGTCCTACATGGGGAGTAAGTGCACAGTGACTCCTGTTGTTGATTTAACAATTGACACTCTTATTTATGACGTCAGTGATCACCCAAGGCTCTTGTCATGAGCTGCCAAGGCTATGGAAGCCTTTTAAGTCCAGAAACTGTCAGTATTTAGACAGGGCCATAAACAAAGTGGAAGTTTTCTCCTTCCTTCAGAGAAAAGTATCTCCTTCTTTGATGGCCCAGAAGGAGGACTGATGGAGGGAGAGAGAGATGGACAGAAGTATGTTTATCATCTTAGAACTGTACTTATTAAATAAATTAAATCTGTTCTCTTTATATTAACGTAAATTAAAAATAAAAACAATAAATTATATTCTTCAAATTTGATATGTGAGTCATATGCAAGGATATTTGTAAAATGGAAGTCATGTGGCACAGCAAAATAGACAGCAGCTAATAGCTACTACACAACTTGATGTGCTGAACATCTTTAACAATCCCACATCTCTTTACTTTCCCCTCTTATGTCTCATTCCCATCTTCTCCTCTGTAGTTTCTCATCCCCACTAACAATGACCACTATTCTAAAATTTTTAATCCTTCCTTTACTTTTTTTTTGACAGGCAGAGTTAGACAGTGAGAGAGAGAGAGAGAGGAAGGTCTTCCTTCTGTTGATTGACTCCCCAAATGGCCGCTAAAGCCAGCGCGCTGTGAACGGCGTGCTGCACGGATCCGAGCCAGGAGCCAGGTGCTTCTCCTGGTCTCCCATGCAGGTGCAGGTCCCAAGGACCTGGGCCATCCTCCACTGCACTCCTGGGCCACAACAGAGAGCTGGACTGGAAGAGAAGCAACCAGGACAGAATCCGGCGCCCCAACCGGAACTAGAACCCAGTGTGCCGGCACCACAGGCAGAGGATTAGCCAAGTGAGCCGCGGCGCTGGCCCTTCCTTTGCTTTTAATTACTTTTTTGTTTGAGCACACTCTCATATGCATGTGTGGATCTTCGTCCCTATACAACATCTTGTTCTTCTGCAGGTTCTGTTGGCTAAACCTGAGCCACAGAACTGGCTCTGGTTCACTGTGGGAGGGAGCTAGACAAGGGCATGAACACCAAGAGAGAGTGCAGATTACTGAAGGGCAACTGTGGAGACCATCTGCGACTTTTGGCGTAAGATTCAGGGTTGGCAGTGATTTTTTAAAAAATCTTTTTTGGGATATTACACCAATCTTCATGTGTTTAATTAATGATGTGTGAAACTGTAGGGAATAAAGTTTTCATGACTTTGTGGGTGAGCTGCTGTGTATTACTAGCTGCCTTTAAGACCTTTTCATTGTGTTTGGTGTCGGCAGTCATTTATGATGTATCTAGATGTGAATTTTAGATGCTTTTCCTAAATACAATACATTGTGTGTACTAAGAAAGTACATTTCTGTGTCTTCATGTTTCTCAAAAATTCTTATGTGTTTTCTAATCAAATCCCGGCTCTTTATTTTATCCACTTCATCTTTCTGAGTGTCCTCATAGATGCATATTAAACCGCCTCTTATTAAATTGTGCATTTGTTTACTTGTCTTATATTTTTCCATAGCCTTGACTTGGTATGTTATTTTCGAAGCAGTTTCTTCACATTCCAGTTTAAAATGCCAAAAATATTGTTTTTTAAAACATATATATTTTAGTTTACTATTTAAGTTATTGTTTTTGACATTTTTATTATACAGTTCCATGTAGTTCTGATTTCAGAATCCTTAAAAATTTTGTTTGACAGGCAGAGTTAGACAGTGAGAGAGAGAGAGAGACCGAGAGAAAGGTCTTCCTTCCGTTGGTTCACCCCTCAAGTGGCCGCTATGGCCAGTGCTGCGCCAAACCCAAACCAGGAGCCAGGTGCTTCTCCTGGTCTCCCATGAGGCCATCCTCCACTGCACTCCCGGGCCATAGCAGAGAGCTGGACTGGAAGAGGAGCAACTGAGACACCATCCGGTGCCCCAACCGGGACTAGAACCTGGGGTGCCAGCGCCGCAGGTGGAGGATTAGCCAAGTGAGCCACAGCGCCAGCCTCCTTAATAATTTTTTATAAAGAATTATTTATTTGAAAGTCAGAGAGAGAAAAAGAGAGAGAGAGAGAGAGAGAGAGAGAGAGAGAATCTTCCATCCACTGGATCATTCCCCAGATGGCTTAAATGGCCAGCACTGGGCCAAGCCAAATCCAGGACACAGGCACTTCTTCCAGGTCTTCCACGAGGGTACAAGGGCCCAAGGACTTGGGCCATCTTCTGCTGCTTTCCCAGGCCATTACAGGGAGCTGGATTGGAAGTGGAGCATCCGGGACTTGAACTAGCACCCATATGGGCTGCTGGCATTGCAGGTGGCAGCTGTACCCACTACAAACAATACCAGCCCATGATTAATCATTCTTGATAGCCTTTTGCTGCCAGATTATTTTTGTAATACTGTCCTTTATTTTATTAATCATATAGTTATTTTCATTTTGTATTAGCTGATAATATTTTTGGAGTATTTATATTTGTTGCCTGCTGCTTCTATTAACTGCCTCTTGTGGTAGTTACCTTATTTGGTAAGCTTTATTTATGAATATGTACATGTAAGATTTCTGCAGTTCCAAGATGATCCAGATTTCCTCCAAAAGGCATTTGTTTCTGCTTCTGTAAGAACCAGCTGCTACTCACCTGAGCCTGCTTTAATCATTTTGAGAGTCTTGGTGAAGGGCTCAAGCTCACCTTTCCCATATGACTGTGATACCAAGGACTGATAGCTTCAGGTTCTGCTCACTTGATGATTACTTAGTTGCGTACTCCTGAATCTAAGTTACTGGAAAGGCATTTGTCCTCACAGCAATCCCATCATCACTGCTGTGTTGCCCCTCAGCTGCAACCCTGACTGCATGTTTCTTGGGAGGGAGTTTGGGGAATTCCTTTAGAATTTCCCTTACTTAGGCAAGAGCCTCTGTTCTACCCCTCAAAGTATCAGACAGCACATTTATCAATATTTACTTGTTTTGCATTAGGGAAGAAAGGTTCTCAGAATATTTACTCTTAATTTCTTTATGTTTTGTATATATGTGTATGGTATTTTACAGAACCAACTTACGAAAGAAATAGTAATTTTATAGGTAGTGAAATTACATACACATATTCTCTTTGGTATTTATCCTGCTTCTATATGGTCAGTATTGTCTAATCTTTTAAAAGAGCTGAATGTGTTCAGCAAAATAGGACAGCTAACTTTAACAGAGAGATTAAATCTTTTCTCAATGATTAAACTTGAAAGATACTGTACTGGAAGTATGTTAAATTTATTGTATATGATTATAATTAAGACTATGAAGTCCTCTGTGGGTTGGGATGCCAAATGAGGAACAATTTAAATTTTTATTTGAAATAAAATATTGAAAAATTTCCCTATAATGAGTATGTCCACTTTTGGAGACAAAATACTGAGGTACTTTGGAGTAGGTTTTTTTTTTTTTTTCATTTGGAAAAAAATCTTTTGAATATCCTCCTTTGTTGTTTTTAAGGCCATCAGTGTGGGAAACTTTAACAGGGTGCTGTTAGCCTTCACAAAATGTAGCCTGGATTGTATGAGACCGCTTCAAAAAGTTCACAAAAAGTAAAATTAAGCATTAAGTTTATTTTGGTATGAAAACTTTGAAATTCAAGAAGTTTTTGATAATATATATTTTCTATGAACTTTTGAAGATCCCTTGTGTATCTATTGGTTTGCTTACCCAGCATCTTATTGTTGGGAAATTGTACTCCAATTTCTAGGAATTGCCCTTTCTAACTATGGAATTTGTCAACATCCATACTCAGACTTAAACACTTAACCTAGCATGTGTTGATTATAATTCCCTAGTGCCTTGAACTTTGGACATAGACGGTCTTGGACTCAAGAAACAGTTCAGTCTATTAACTGTAGTTCATGATTTAGGATGCAAAAGTCAGGGCTTTTCTGCCTCTCAGAGAAAAATAGTCACTAGTGAATTGAAGAAAATGAAGTAATCAGAGAAGGGGAAAATTCAGATTAAGATGACAATTGAATTCCAGATAGTCTTTTTATCATGATTTTTACATTTATTAATATGAAAGAACATATTTTATGCATTCCATAGATACAGTTTCAAGAAGACAACCACACTTTCCCCACTCCCCTGATCTCTTCTTTTTATCAGTTTCTGCAAAGCCATAGTTTTAATCCACACCATAGTCACAGTCTTTATTTGTTGTTAATCATAATATTCAACAAGTGAAAAATAGACCACAGTTCCACAGGCATATAAACAATGTCTAAAAATGGCAATTGTATCACAAAATGATCATTTCATTCCTACATATTTTTGCTATTATATATAAATATATATTATATTCTATATGTGACATTTTGTCACATATCAGAGAAAATATATGATACTTGTCTTTTTGAGACTGAATTATTCACTTGGTATTATGGCTTCCAGTTGCATCCACTTTGTTGCAAAATACACAACTTAATTATTTTTTATAGCTGAGTAGTATTTTATAGTGTATAAATATCACATTTTCCTTATGTAGTCATCAGTTGATGGACATCTGGGTTGATTCCATGTCTTACCTATCATGAATTGAGTTGCAATAAACATGGAATATGAATAACTCTTTCATATGCTGATTTAATTTCCTTTGGGTAAATTCCCAGGAATGGGATGGCTGTGTCATATGGTAGATCATGTGGTAGAGGGATTTCCATTCTGTCTTCTATAATGGTTGTACTACTTTACATTCCCACCAAGCATGGATTAGGGCACATTTTTCCCAAAAATGTATTGTTTTGTGATTTTTGGATGATAGCCATCCCAACTAGGGTGAGATGAAACCTCATTGTGGTTTTTATTTGCATTTTTCTGATGGCTAGTGATCCTGAAATTTTTTTCATGTGTCTGTGGGCTGCTTGTATTTCATCCTTTGAAAATTATATGTTCATGTCCTTTGCACATTTATTAATTGGATTGTTTGTTTTGTTGTTGTTGATTTTCTTGAGCTCTTATAGATCCTTGTTATTAATTCTTTAATTGCATAGTGTGTAAATATTTTCTCCCATATTGGTCACCTCTTCAATTTATTGAGTTTTTCCTTTGCAGGGCAGAAGCTTCTTAGCTTGATATAATCCATTTGTAAATTTTTGTCTTTATTGCTTGTGTTTCTGGGGTTTTCTCCAAGAAGTCTTTATCAATGCCCATGTCTTGCAGAGTTTCCCCAATGTTTTCCTCTAGTACTTCGATGGTATTAGGTCATAAATTTAGATCCTTGATTCATTTTGAGTTGATTTTGAATAAGGTATAATGTAAGGGTCTTGTTTCATACTTTTACGTGTGGAGATCCAATATTCCCAGCACCATTTGTTGAAGAGACTGTCTTTTTTTCCAGGAATTGATTTCAGTTCTTTTGTCAAAGATGAGTTGGTTGTGGATGTACTGATTAATTTCTGAGGTTTCTATTCTATTCCATTTGTCTACATGTCTCTCTCTTTTTTTTTTTTTTTTTTTTTTTTTTTTTTTTTTTTTTTTTTTGTTTGCCAGCACCAGGCTATGTTGATTATACAGGCCATGTATATGTCTTAAAGTCTGGTATTGTGATCCTACTGGCTTTCGGTTTGTTGCATAAGATTGCTTTAGCTATGTGGAGTCTTTAGTGTGTTCCATTTGAATTTCAGCATCATTTTTTCTATATCTGAGAAGAATACCATTGGTATTTTGATATTAATTCTTCCAATGCAGGAACACAGAAGATTTTTCCATCTTTTGTTTCTCTTTCTATTTCTTTCTTTAGTGTTTTGTAATTTTCATTGTAGGGGTCTTTTACCTCTTTGGTTAAATTTATTCCAAGATATTTAAATTTTTACAGCTATTATGAACAGGACTGATCTTACAAGTTCTTTCTCAGCCATGGTATTATTTGTGTTATCAAAGACTATTGATTTTTTTAAAGATTTATTTATTTGAGAGGTAGAGTTACAGATGGTGAGAAGGAGAGACAGAGAGAGAGGTCTCCCATCTGCTGGTTCACTCCTCAGATGACCACAAGAGCTGGAACTGCACCAATCTGAAGCCAGGAACCAGGAGCTTTCTCTGGATCTCCCATGCTTTGCAGGGGCCCAAGGACTTGGGCCATCTTCTACTGCTTTCCAAGACAGTAACAGAGAGCTGGATCAGAAGTGAAGCAGCTGAGACCAAACCAGCACCCATATGAGAGGGCAGCAGTGCAGGCAGCAGCTTTACCCACTATGCCTCAGTGCCACCCCAGGCTATTGATTTTTGTGTGTTGATTTTATATTCTGGAACTTTACCAAATTCTCTTATGAGTTCCAATAATCTCTTAGATGTGTCTTCTTTTGGTTCCCACACACACACACACACACACGCACGCACACACACATATATATATATATATAATAATGCCATCTACAAGCAAGGATGATTTGACTTCCTCCTTTTCATTTGTTTCCCTTTGATTTCTTTTTCTTTCTAATAGCTCTGGTTAAAACTTCTAGAACTATAGTGAATAGTAATGGTGAAAGTGGGATCCTTGTCCGGTTCCAGATCTTAGTGGAAATGCTTCCAAATTTTCCCATTCAATAAGATGCTGGCTATTGTTTTGTCATAAATTGCCTTGATTGTGTTAGGAATTTCCCTCTATATTCAGTTTGCTTAAGGTTTTTCTTATGAAAGGATGTTGTATTTTATTGAATGCTTTCTCTGTGTCTATTATAATGATTTTGTTTTTATTCTTTAATTTGTTAATGTGATGAAATTTTTATCTGAGACCTACCACACTTGTCTCCTTTCTCCACTAACAAATATTTTTATAATTGATTCATTTTATAATTAAGTAAAATCTATTTGGGTTTCTGTTACTTGTGCTTTATGAGTCTTAACTAATATATCTGCATATGGAAGTCATTGTACCTGAGAATTGATGAGTACATGTGAAGAGTGGAAATCAAACCTCCTGAAAGAGATGACATTGAAATTGTCATTCTATCTGTCCTGTGTTATAGCATTATTGAGACACTTGTGCTGTGTTTAGGTAGAAAGAAAATACAGCATAAAGGAGAAGGAATTTGCATGGTGATCTTTGCTTGTTATCAAGGTGGGCTGTGAATACAATACTGGACAGTTCTTGCACTATGGACATTTCTCTAGGAATGCCCTGAGTGTGAATGTCAGATCTGGCTGAGTGGGTTTAGGAAGGTACGATATCATTGGAATCTCAAGCTCAGGACATAATTACTGAATTACACATAGGGAAAGAATGGGGAAATTGACTCTACCACTCAAATAAATAAATCTTTAAAAAATCAAGTCTTTTATAATACAAATAATACCATGGCTGAGAAAGAACTTGTAAAATCAGTCCTGTTCATGATAGCTGTAAAAAATTTAAACATGTTGGAATAAATTTAACCAAAGAGGTAAAAGACCCCTACAATGAAAATTATACAGTGGGGAAAGAGTTTTATTATTTTTCCTCCTTATACCTTGCAAACTATTCCTGGTATAAAGGCATAGACTGGTAAACTCAGAATCATGAGAGATCTTGCTTTCACCAGCATTGTGAAAGCAATGCTGGCAAATCAAAGAGAATGGGAAACATAAATGAAGACTGGGGACTGCTTAGATTATATAGTTTTTTTTTCTCCATGAGATGATTTTAACTGGAACTAATAGACTCTGTGGAGTGGACAAAGCTCCAAGTGTTAATGGGCCTACAGTTGAATAAGATAATTGAATCAGGACAGAACGTTACTCTCAGTGGTCTAATGAATTGACTCATTGGATTTGCTACCCAAAAATGATTACATTGGCTACAAATGTTAAAACAAGGATACACAATTTGGTATAGAGTATGGTCACTACTTTATTCGTCAAAAAATTATGGAGAAGAAAAACTATCAGAAATTCATAGGTATACAGAATTATAGTATTTGACTTAAGGTAATGTGACTGTGTGTACTTTCTTTTTCTATGTTAAACATTTCTATAATCACCATGTTTAACTTAAAATGGAAACAAATCTTAATTTTTAAATATAGAATATCATTTAATATCAATACACTTTAATGACATAATTTTATAAGAAAAGGTTAATTTTAAAACATTATTAATATTTACATTAAAATTAGACATTATCTATATTACAAAGAATATTATAAAGATAAAATACGATACACTATGAAAACTTTGATGATACAATGGATTGTTAAGTTCTGCATCATATATTATCCATTCCATAGGTAAAAAATGAACACATACTATAATTAGTAACTTCGAAGACCTCAGTAATGTCTGTGGAAGTCCCAAGCAAAATTTCACCATTATTGAATTAATAAATTTCTTTTTTTTTTTTTTTTGACAGGCAGAGTGGACAGTGAGAGAGAGAGAGACAGAGAGAAAGGTCTTCCTTTGCTGTTGGTTCACCCTCCAATGGCCGCCACAGCCCGTGCACTGCAGCTGGCGCATTGCGCTGATCCGAAGCCAGGAGCCAGGTGCTTTTCCTGGTCTCCCATGCGGGTGCAGGGCCCAACGACTTGGGCCATTCTCCACTGCACTCCCTGGCCACAGCAGAGAGCTGGCCTGGAAGAGGGGCAACTGGGACAGAATCTGGCGCCCAGACCGGGACTAGAACCCAGGGTGCCGGCGCCACAAGGTGGAGGATTAGCCTATTGAGCCACGGCGCTGGCCAATAAATTTCTTAAATAAAGATCTACCATATTTTTATGGAACTGTCATTCTGTTTATCATTATAACTATAAAAAGTCCTACTCACTGCCAAACAATAATAGCTGTCAAACTTAGCTTATTGTATATATAAACAGAATAGTGTAGTTTCAGAGCTCTTAATATCTGGGAGACACAAATACACCATAAGGTTTTTTAACCTGAATATGGATTATGTCTATTATATTAAATTATATGTTAAATTTACACCATAAGGACTCTTTTGATTGAAGTTGTACAAAAGTAAATCCAATGTATTTAAGCAAAACAGAACTTTTTTGGTCAGTATAAATTAAAAATCTGGAAATTATCTCCTTTTATATTTTTTTCTTGAACCAGGAAGAAGCCAGCATTTTCCCCTATTTTCTATCTGCCTTCCTCTGTGCCCTTTCCATTTATTTTCCATTCTTTATGCCAGCATAATGGCTACATCTTCATAGCCCCAAGTTCCATGGCAAAGACGACGCTTCTTGTCTCCATGAATATGCATAAAATAGCAGGGCTTTATTCTCACTCCAAACAGGCCACAAGCCCATCATTGAGTAGACCACTGGAACCAGAAGGAAGATACTGTGAAGGTTAGCCTATAAAAGCAAAACTATCAAATCCAGGGGGCTTATTCCATCAGTCTTTATTAGCTCACGTGCACTGTGTGGCCATCAGTGGTGTTCTGCTTCTCGGCTGCCCTCATTCCAGAATTTCAGCTGACAAGAGCAGCCACCATCTGTTTGCTGTCACGGCAGCAGAAGAAAGAGCTTTAGATGGATACACATTGGCAATTAGGTGCCTGGCGTAAAAATGACACAGTTTTTTTTTTTTTCATTTTTTAGTTTATAATTAATTAACAAGAACTAGTCAAATGGCCCTACTGCACTATAGAGGCCAGGAAATACAACTCTATTGTGCGCTCAGAGTAATGGGAAATTTAATGTTTTGATGAACAGCACTAAGAAATGCCAGTTGCACTATTTGGCTGAGGATATATGCCCACATGGGGCTGGGTGTAGCGGCAGCCTCACCATACTTGGCAGCCTGTAGGTTGCCATAGAAAATTCAGACTATTGGCCACAAAAAGAGAATCTTTGTAACCAGTGAAAAAAAGCAACATTACATGTAAATGACCAATGTTTTGGATTCAGTGTGAATGCATCTTCGTATGTGAATAAATTCTTAACTTCCAAATGTTATAAACTAATCATATCTGTGGTTAGAACTAAATGTGATTTTTCCCTACTCTTGCATTTACCTAATTGATTCCTCTGAAGTATTAATATAGACTAAGTATTTTCAGAATAGATACTTTAAATCTAGTTCAGTCCCTATTATCTAGGTCATACCTTTGAAACTAGAGTGGTTTTAGGCCTGTAACTTTCATTCTTTTACAAATAAAGATGTGGGATTCATACTTAAGTCTTCGTTCATTGGACATAGCAAACACTGTTCTGTTCCAATATGGGCTTTAGCAGATTAGATCAGAGATTATTTGCTCAAGGTGGTCAGTATCAATTTTTCTTATGTTGCTTGTGAGGAATAGATATCCACTTTAAAAAATCACTTAAATGAATTTAAGTTAAGAGTTTATAGTAAGGCTATAGTAGTTCATCTGATTTCTCCATCTTCAGTACTGTATAAATCCATTTGTCTTATTTTTTCTCATTTTTTTCTTTAGTATCTATTTTCCTTTTTTAATATTCTCTCTGTTCGGATTCAGCACTGTGGTGTATTAAGTAAAGCTACCACCTGCAGTGCCAGTATCCCATATGGACACCAGTTCAAGTCCTGGCTGCTCCACTTCCAATAAAGTCTCTGCTATGGCCTGGAAAAGTAGTAGAAGATGGCCCAAGTCCTTGGGCCCCTGCACCCAGATGGGAAGACCCAGAGGAAGCTCCAGGCTCCTGGCTCTAGATCGGCTCAACTCTGGCCATTGCAGCCAATTGGGGAGTGAACCAGTGTATGGAAGACCTTTTCTCTCTCTCTGCCTCTCCTTCTTTCTATGTGTTAACTCTGACTTTCAAATAAATAAATCTTTAAAAAAATTCTCTGTTCATTAATTCTCTCTGTTCACTATGGCCAAAGGACAGTGACAAATTATAGTCTCCAGTCCTCCTATTTAAGTTCTAATAAAAGAGAATCAAATTGACAGCCATTGGAAATCGGTCTACTGTTAGTGAAATCAGCTCGGGATGGGGAAACATGTCATGCCATGCATACAACTGGCTGTTTCAGGGCCTGTGGATGAGAAGTAGATTATATGTCAAAGAAAGTTGCACAAGAAAGTTGATTGATTGCTGTAAATGTAAGGATGAGAATATTAATATCACATAGCTTCTCTAGAACTGTAAGTGCTTTACAAACATTAAGTACATTTTGGACCTAAAGTTTCAAGAGTTTTTGAACCTGTAGTTGAAAAGAGTAGTTCAATAGGGAGAGAACTTTTCTCTCAGTGATATGAGGATTCAAGTAATTTCAACTGATATCCAAATTGATTGTATTGATTACAAATGTTAAAACCAGGTTACACAATTTGAATTAGAATATGATCATTACTTAATAAGACAAAAAATTACATAGAAAGAAAAATTGTCAGAAATCCATATATATAGTATTGTAATGTTTGTCTCAAGGTAACAAGACTGTGTACTATAAATGATTATTATTCGCATATTATAGATAAGAGAACTGAGAGTTCAATAAATCAAATAGCTTGCCCATGGTCGTAGAGTTAATAAGATGCAGAGACACCCACGGTTGAAACAAGCAGTTTTATTCCAGAGTCTTTGGTCTTACCCTTTCTGCTGTGCCCTATGACCACTCTTGACTATCCCAAAGCATTGGTTTTATATCCGTGAGTTAATGTTATGAGGTGTTTCCTTACATAAGAAGCAAAATGCTTCTCATCCCTCCAAGTTTTCTCAAATAACAGTATTTTCACTTTTCAAGCTTCCATGAGCACCTTGCTTCTGTTTCTCATCCATCTTGATTATTCCTTAATTATTACACAGATCACCTTACAATGTAACCAAATAATATTGTGAATCTGTGTGTTTTTGCAGGTCAAGGCCTATATTTTCTTATTTTTGCATTCCTGAAGTATATCATAATTAGTGGAACATGCTATGAGTCAAAAAGTTGTTATCATATTATTCACTAATGAAAGAATGACTATATTAAATGTAGTATACTATGTAAACTTTACCGATTTCTCTTTTGTTACTATTATATAGGACAAGAAGTGCTTCCACAAGAAAGCTTGGGATAAATGCCTATGAATCTTGGAAACTGCTAGGATTCAGAAGCCGAGACAGTGGTTGGTTTGCACTTGATGATGTTGTGGTGAGACCCATGCAGAGTGGTTTGATATCATTTGAACTGTATGAACACTTAGAAAGGTAATTCGCTAGTAAATAATGAAAATTAATGATATTCTCTCTTGATGTCCATAATTGATATTTCCACAGATAGAACTATAAGATTAAATTTTTATTCTTCAGATAGAAATATGAACCATCCTTCAATGTGTGCTTAATATGCAAACCAGAAGTGATATGAATATAGAACTTGTAGTTTCATACATGTTAGTTGAACAGTGATTGTGGAAACCACTCATAACCTAAAATTCTAACAAGTTTCTTCTAACTCTTGGGTAGTTTTAAGATAATACCTTCATTTTTGAAAATCCATGAAGATAGTAATTAATTACTCATGCTATACTCATCTAATAACCATGTATTTATAAACATAATTTGTTATTTCAGTGCCTTCATTTTGCTTTCTTATTTTCATGTTTTCTAGACATCCCATGTGAGAATTGCTTTAGACAGTTTTAAGGTTCATGAGGATAGACAGTCATAAAAAGATGGCAATCATATATCTACAGATTGCCTTTATTTAGTAATGGAAGCTCTTACATATACAATTGCCTTGCATCAAGTTCCCTAGAAACAGAGCCCGGGATAAGAAATCAATAGATTTATTGAGGGAAGGCTCTCTAATGAATCCTGTCACAGAAGAAAAGAAACAGGTAGAATAGGGGAGGAATGTAGTAAAAGCTACTGTTTTAATTGAGTCTTCTTCCCACCCTAATACCACAGAGGAGAGCTAGAGGTGAGTCCATCCTTATCTGTGGGTGAGGGGGCTCCTCTGGAAGATTTTCTGCAGGAAAATTCTCTAGAGAACAATTGGGGAGTGAGTGTCCCAGCCCAGGGGTACAGGCTGCTGTTGGCTTCCCAGGGATACTATAGTAAAGTATCACAAACTGATTAAACACAGCAATGCATTGTTCACAGCTATGGAGGCTGGAAGTCCTAAATCCAGGTGTTAGTAGAGCTTGTTCCTTCTAAGTACTATGAGCACAGATATCTGTTCCAGGTCACTCCTTGGCTTGTACATGGCCATCATCATGGTCTCATGATGTTCTTTATTTGCATTTCTCTGGGTGGAAATTTCTCCTTTTTATTGGCACCAGTCTTCACTGGATTAGGGCCCATCCTGATTACCTCACCTTAGCTTGCTGTGCTCTGTAAAGATCTTGTCTACAAATAAGGTTGCATTCTGAGGTACTGAGGGTAAGTAAGGGGGAAGGGTGAGTACACAATTCAACCCGTAAAACGGTCCATCCCAACAGTTTTCACCACACGGACTCAATTATTGTATAAATTCTGCATTCTGTTGGGAGTCAGTGGATCATCTTTCTCTGCTAAACTTTGAAGTGTTTTTCTTCATTAAAATACAACTTAAAATATAAGGGTATTTCAAAAAGTTTATGGAAAATGTAATTGAATTGTGTATTTTCTTGCAAAGTATTGAAACTCATGCATAGTGTTTTCATAATATGCGTTTTCATAAACCTTTTGAAGCTGTCACATATGTTTCCATGTGTAGAGCTGAGCTGACATTATAGGAGTTTTTGTTTGTTTAAGAATGTATTTTAGCATTTAGTTTGATTTTTTGATTTTTCACTGCCGATTTTTACTAAAATCATTCATGAATCGAACCAGTTGGTTATTAAAATTTTTGAAATTAAGAGAAGTTTGGATAAGAGTTGGTCTTTTTTATTTTTAGGATCAGCTATCAGTGACGTTTTTAAAGCTGTGGTTCTCCCTCTGTTCTTGCTTGTTTCCTTCTGGGTAGGTTTATTGTGCTCTACTACTCTTCCATCGTGGACAATGGCCACTTGGTCTCATTTGTGAAATCTTTAGAGGAAGCCATGCTCAGCAGCACAGCCTGTGTAGTACTGTCTCACCAGAGGGACAATCCACATAAAGTAGTTATTTTAGTGGTGCCTTCCAAAGATTTAAACCAAGCACTTAAAAACTTGCACTTGGATGGTTTCCGGAGTCCTCCAGAGCCATCTCGTCAATTCCAAGTAAGAGAAGGAGAACAACTTCTTTTCAGGTTTACTGGAAACATTTTCGCTTCAAGTAAGTATAAAGAGATCTTTTTATGTCTTCTATGGGATATCATGCACTAACCTCAGAAGGAGTTCACTAAATGTTTTACTAGGGAAGCCTTCAGGGTATTGAGAGGAGTTTTTAGGAAGTAGGGAGAAAAAAATACTAATTCCTTCCGTCTTTCCATTCCCTTTATTCTCCACATAGGAGAGAGATGCAGGTTCTTTTAAGGACAGACTGTAAGTGACACTTGTAGAAATCATCTTCATGGTTACTACCCCAGGTCATCTATTTCCTACAACAATGTAGCCATCTCTTCAGTACTCCCCTGCTTCCACTGGTAGCCACATAAAATCTATTCCCACATGGTAACATAGTAGTCTGTTAAAACTATAAATCATACTATATTATTCATCTGAATAATATATCATTTTATGATATAATATATAATATATTATATATTATATAATATCATTAACTCCTATCCAGAATAATATACAAACTATATTTGATGCACTACAAAGAAACTAACCTGAGGTCTATGGACCCCCAAAAGATCTGCAAATAGAACTATATTTCTTTTTTAAAGATTTATTTTATTTGTTCAAAAGACAGAGTTACACAGAGAGAAGGAGAGACAGACAGAGAAATCTTAAATTTGCTGGTTCACTCCCAAAATGGCTGCAATAGCCAGGACTTGGCCAGGCTGATGCTAGGAGCCAGGAGCTTCTTCTGGGTCTCCCATGTGGGTGCACGGGGCCAACTACTTGGGCCAACCTTCACTGCTTTCCCAGGTGAATTAGCAGGGAGCTGGATCAGAAGCAGAACAGCCGGGGCATGAACTAGTGCCCATATGGGATGCCAGCACTGCAGGCAGTGGCTTTACCCACTATCCTACAATACAGCCCTGAGAATAGTATTTCTGCAAAACTGTCTTGTTTCTGTGCAACTCTCAGAAAGACTGGACAGGTTTCACCAAATTCCAAAAGGATTCTTGGCACACCGGAGGTGAAGAACTCTTATATAGATGACACAGCTGCTCACCTCTCTTCTGCATATTCGTCTAGAACTATTTTTGTTTCCATTGTACATCTCACAGTTTTAAACTATTTCACTGATTGTTGGCTTTCTTTTTGTTCATATACTCATTTTATGCTCTTCTCTAGAATGAAGATGTTATGATGTCATGACCTGGGCTTCCTTGTTTACATTCTCTGAGCCCAGCATAGTATCTAATACCTCAAAGGCTTTCAGTAACTGGGTTGTGAATGAATGTGACAATGCTGAGGAAATCAAAATAAAACTATGAGAGCTGGCAGGTGTGGGAGAATGAGGGAGTAGATGAGAGACAAAGAGATGGATAGAGATGAGGAGAAGAGAAAGGAAGGAAACAGGAATGTGGAGAGAAAACACATGTGAGAAGAGAGCTAGAAGTGTGGAAGAGTTACCTTCACAGCAGTTTCTTTTTCATGAAGGCAACCCCTTAATTTTTCCCCCTGAGGTGGAGAAGAGTCTAATCGTGTGCCTACATGGGTGGGGTGTTGGGGAGAGGTAAGAGATTTTTTTCTTTGATATTTTTGGTCCAGGAGCCTTGTGATACACTTGACTTCATGTATAAATGATTATGTGTTCCATTTAATTAAATACTGCCTAATCCTGATTCAGGCAGTGGCTCCAAGATCCATTGGCTCTTTGTTGCTTCAAAAAAAGGGTTGAGCATTGAAGCTGATGTTGCCCTTTTTTTCTAGTATCTCAGCAATAAGTGAGGCTCAAAGAACCTCAATTTGAAGTATCTCTTCCATTGTTACATGCAGCGTCTCAGGCATCTGAGCCAGCTGACAAGACTTAGTGAGAGACAAAGTTGTCAGAGAGGGGGAAGGGAAGGGAGAGGAAGGAAGGGTGGAAGAAATCCCTTCCAACTTGGCTTCCGGAGCAGAAACCACACTGTCCACCCTGGGGAAATCTATCTAATGAGGGATAGTCAAAAACCAGAAATGCTCCACCCAAACTAATGATAGAAATGATTTTTCCTGTCATACTTGGGAAAGCAGCTGTGTTTACCTACTGCTGTAAACATGAATGAGCTACTGTTGTTGTACAGAGCAGTACTAAGTGTACTGATGCCTGAATGGAGTCTGGGGAGCACAGACTAAATAGGAGAGCCTGAAGAAAGCCAGCATATGTGCAGTTCCTCCTTGAAAGGGATGGAGAAGTGCTCATCTCCTCTCAGTGACAATGAGAAGGGCAAGTTGCTCAGATCCTTTCTGCTTTGCTTCTCCTTGAGACTTGGCTCAGATGTGGAGCCTTGGGGATTTTTCTCTGCCTAAGAGTGACAAGACCCCCAGTAGAGCACTGCTACCCCATTTTCCCACTGGGACCTGGACTAGTCTCTGTGAGTCTGAACGACAGGAAGCAGATGATTCTTTTCTCCATCCCCAGTGCCTCGCTGCTGCCTCTACATGTCTACCACTGTATCTGCAGATCTCATCTCAATGACTGTGCTCAGGGATATCCCTTTCCCTCCTGACTGAAGCAGTCTCTATTTTATTTTGTTTCTCAGAGCTTTATTCTACGTTTGCAGGTTTTTACTTTTTCTTTTGTGGCCCTTGTCCTATATGTCATTTTTTTCTGTTTGCTCATTAAATGATTTGATCAATGCCAGTTTCTTTTTTTTTTTTTTTTTTTTTTTGGACAAGCAGAGTGGACAGTGAGAGAGAGACAGAGAGAAAGGTCTTCCTTTTGCCATTGGTTCACCCTCCAATGGCCGCCGCGGCTAGTGTGCTGCGGCCGGCGCACCGTGCTGATCTGATGGCAGGAGCCAGGTAATTATCCTGGTCTCCCATGGGGTGCAAGGCCCAAGCACTTGGGCCATCCTCCACTGCACTCCCGGGCCACAGCAGAGAGCTGGCCTGGAAGAGGGGCAACCAGGACAGAATCCGGAACCCTGACCGGGACTAGAACCTGGTGTGCCAGTGCCGCAAGGCAGAGGATTAGCCTAGTGAGCCGCGGCGCCGGCCCAATGCCAGTTTCTCTGACAACAGTCCCATAAGAGGAGGGACTTTCTTGTTGGGATTGTTTCATATAATCTACAGCACCAAGGACAGTACCTGATAGCTAGAAGAGGCTCAGTGACCCTTGAAAGAAATGAAGACCACAGATTGGGAAAGAACCAGACGTTATAGTACTAAGTATGATTAAATGTATTTAAACGTTGGTTACTGAATTTAGAGAACTGCCATTTGAGAAATGCCAACAAATCACTACTCACTTATGTGAAATATAGATGACAATATTGAATGAATTTTATGGACCATAAACTCTACTTCCATTTATTTTTTAAGATTTATTTATTTATTTATTTAAGAGGTAGAGTTACAGAGAGAGAGAGGGAGAGACACAGAGAAAAGACTTCAATCTGCTGGTTCACTCCCCAGATGGGCACAACAGCCGGAGCTGCACCGTTCTGAAGCCAGGAGCCAGGAACTTCCTCCAGGTCTCCCACAGGGGTGCAGGGACCCAAACACTTAGGACATCTTCTGCTGCTTTCCCAGGCCATAGTAGAGAGCTGGATTGGAAGAGGAGTAGCCAGACTAGAACCAGCAACCTTATGGGATGCCAGGACCACAGGCAGAGTCTTAGCCCAGTATGCCACAACTCCAGCGCCTCTACTTCCATTTGCAAGAGAAAAGAAGATGGATAGAGACTTCCTTTGGTGTTTGTATCTGTGTTTGGCATTCTGGACACAAGCTACAGCATGCTTACCATGCTTTCATTCTCTAACTGGAAGCTGGCAGTTAAGCACTTACACTTTCTGTTGCATGCCAGTGTAACAGAAATAAAAGTATTAGAAATGCTTCTACAAGAATCTATTTAGGGACATCACAGCAACAGAATCACAACTAGTAACACCATGTAAAAGAGGTTGTCATATCTTTTTTAAAAAAGATTTATGTATTTATTTGAAAGGCAGTGTTACAGAGAGAGTGAGGGAGATAGATAGACAGAGAAAGAGAGAGATCTTCCATCTGCTTGTTCATTCCCCAAATAGCTTCAATAGCCAGAGCTACACTGATCCGATGCCAGGAGCCACGAACTCCATCTGGGTCTTGTACGTGGTGCAGGATCCCAAGCACTTGGGCCATCTTCCACTGCCTCCCCAGGCCATTAGCTGGGAGCTGGAGCAACTGGGACTCAAACCAGCATCCATATGGGATGCTGGCACTTCTGGTGGCAGCTTTATCCTGTATGCCACAGCACCAACCCTGGTCTTCATATCTTAAAGACACCCTGAGTGTCCTTGGCCCATCGAAATTGTTGTCTTGGATGCATGTGTAAGATGCTAGAATAGCCACCCTTTTAATAATTCAACAATAGCAACAAAAATCCCTGCCTCTATGCATATTATAGTCCAGAGGCAGAGACAGAGCATAATCAAATAAGTAAAGAAAATGTACAGCTTAATATTAGCTGAAAATACATTATAGTAGAAGAAAACAGGGAAAGGATAGAAAGAGTCCCAGAAGAGTGACAGAGTTGCAGTATTTTTAGACTTTATTTATTTATTTAATTTTGACAGGAAGAATTATACAGTGAGAGAGACAGAGAGAAAGGTCGTTCTTCCATTGGTTCACCCTCATATGGCCGCTACGGCTAGCACGCTGCGCTGATCCGAAGCCAGGAGCCAGGTGCTTCTTCCTGGTCTCCCCTGTGGGTGCAGAGCCCAATCACCTGGACCATCCTCCACTGCCTTCCCGGGGCACAGCAGAGAGTTGGACTGGAAGAGGAACAACCAGGACTAGAACCCGGTGTGCCGGCGCTGCAGGCGAAGGATTAGCCAAGTGAGCCGCAGCATCAGCCAATGACTTTATTTATTTATTTTAGATGTAGAGTTACAGACACACAGAGGGAGAGACAGAGGGAGATCTATCCTCTGGTTCATTCCCCAAATGGCTGCAATGGCCAGAGCTGGGCCGATCCGAAGTTAGGAGTCAGGAGCTTCTTTTGGGTTTCACATGTGAGTGCAGGGCCCCAAGCACTTTGGTCATCTTCCACTGCATTCCCAGGCCATTAGCAGAGAGCTGGATCAGAAAAGGAGTAGCATAGATATGAACCGGCACCCTATGAAACGCCAGTGCCTTAGTCAGAGGCTTAGCCTACTCTGTCACAGAGCCACCCCCAAAGTTGCAAGTTTAAGTAGTCCTCAGGAAGGCTTTTTTTTTTTTTTTTTTTTTTTTTGACAGGCAGAGTGGACAGTGAGAGAGAGAGAGAGAGAAAGGTCTTCCTTTGCCATTGGTTCACCCTCCAATGGCCGCCGCGGCCGGCGCGCTGCGACCGGCGCACCGCGCTGATCCGATGGCAGGAGCCAGGAGCCAGGTGCTTTTCCTGGTCTCCCATGGGGTGCAGGGCCCAAGCACCTGGGCCATCCTCCACTGCACTCCCTGGCCACAGCAGAGGGCTGGCCTGGAAGAGGGGCAACCGGGACAGAATCCGGCGCCCTGACCGGGACTAGAACCCGGTGTGCCGGCGCCGCTAGGCGGAGGATTAGCCTAGTGAGCCGCGGCGCCGGCCGTCAGGAAGGCTTTTTTGAGAAGGTGGCATTCAAACAAATGCTCCAAGAAAGTGAGAGAGCAAATCATAACCTTGTCTCCATGCTGTTTAACAAGGCAGAGGGATTATAAATGACATGAGCTAAGGCAGAGTGTGCCTTTGTGTATTTGAAGAACAACAGGGGGCTAGGATGATGTCATCCTAGGGATTAAAAGGAGGGTGTGGGGGATGAGGACTGATCACACTTTGCTGGCCACTGCAAGGACTTTGCCTTTTATGTTAAGTGAATGGGAAATCATGAAAGGATTTCAACAGCGAGGTGATCTGAATTAGACTGAAACTGTATTGAGAATTGAGTATGTAAGGTAAGGGTTGAAGAAAATAAACCACTTAATAAGCCATTGCAGGAAACCAAGCAGTAGATGTTGGTGGCTTACAGACAGAGGTGGTAGTGAATGTGTTAGAATACGGAGATATCCTGGGCCAGTGGTTTTCATGGGACTCTTTTGTTACCCCATGTTGACAGCCCTCTCACCTTCTTATCCAACTTTTTTTTTTTTTGACAGGCAGAGTGGACAGTGAGAGAGAGAGACAGAGAGAAAGGTCTTCCTTTTGCCATTGGTTCACCCTCCAATGGCCGCCGCGGCTGGTGCGCTGTGGCCGGCGCACCATGCTGATCAAAGGCAGGAGCCAGGTGCTTCTCCTGGTCTCCCATGGGGTGCAGGGCCCAAGGACTTGGGCCATCCTCCACTGCACTCCAGGGCCATAGTAGAGAGCTGGCCTGGAAGAGGGGCAACCGGGCTTATCCAACTTTTTTAAGCAAAAGCAAATATTCCCACATTTGTATTTTCTACATCATTAATGAAAAATGTGAAATGCTCATTATTGAGAAGAAAAACATTGAGTAATAAAAATGTAAGAAAATTCTGGAATTCTTTATATGACAAGTATTTGTTGAATAGCTACTATCTCAAGACCCTGCTAGGGATGTGTATATGATATGCAAGAAAGAGAAAAGGATTCTCATAAGGTCCTCCAGTGGTTTATTTCATACTTTGGGTTTTCAAAAGACAACTTTTACTTTACTTCTCTTTTAAACATGCCGGTGTTGGAAAAAATAGTACAATTTGTTAGAGATACTCTTTCTTTCTTTGGATCTATTTTTCTCAGAAATCAAGGGTCTTCATAATATAAAATTATGTGTTATAAACAGTGAAACTCCAATTTAAAAATTAATGCTTTATATTTATAAAATTATGTTATTTATTCTAAAAATCATTAATAATTCATCCCTACTTAGTATATAAACATGATCTTTAGATAGTTGCATTTTAAATCTTTATTTTTAAAAATTATTGGCATAAGAATTAGATAAGTTTTAGTTATGAATTGAACATATGTAGTTATATCTCACCCTGAATTCTGATATTCTGTATAGGAATAATTGTGCACATGCAGGAAGTATAATGATTTTCAAGGGGTAGATGAAAAAATTTATGAATAGTATTCTATTGGGATCAAAGTGGGAATATTTTTCTTGGTAGTACCCTAGTATATGGAAACAGAAGTTTTCCTGGTGTTACTACAGGAATCTGAACACTCTAATTTACACAATTTACTACTTAGATCATATTTAATGGCCCCAAAGAATTTGTTTTCCTTTCTTTTCATTTGTTTCCTTTCCTTTTTCCTTTCCTTTCCGTGCCTTTTCTTTTTAAACTGGAGTGAAACTCTTTCAAGAAGACAAACTTGGCTTCCTCTCCTAGGACTCCTTCTGTTTCGTTTAGGTTACCTTTCAAATATCCGTGTACACAAAGAGATGATTCTTATGTCTTCATGAACTGGAATTATTCTTCCTTTAGACTTAACCGTGCTTTGGAAATTCACCAAAATGACCTCCAGCAGTCAACATTGAGAGAGGGGTAGTCATGCCTTCTACATCTCTCAGTGAACTCTTCTTTCACTGGGGAAAATGCAAGGTTTTACTGTGAAAGCTAACTGATTAGTCAAGTTAACAACAGCTTATAGGAGCAGAAGTTTAAATCTGGAGACAGCACTTTCATCTTGACGTTTCTTTAAAGATTTTCACTGGTTCTTAGCATACAATTCAAAATAAAGGAAGAATTCTGCTTCTTCTCATTTGCTGTCATCATTATCATTTATTGAGCATTACTTTGTATCAGAAATTTTGTGCTTATTTTCTCATTTCATTCCCAGAGTGATCCTAGAAGGTAAGCTTTTTTTCTCTCATGGTTTTAAAGATAAAGAAATCAAAACATCTCTAAGATGCGTGAAAGAACAACTGAACAAATACTACAATATAGGCAAAGTGTGCAGGCTGCACTTGAATCTAAATCTTCCAAAACATGATGTATCAGCTGACTCATTTTATATCTCTATAGCTCTCTTAAAGTGCACAATAGAAATATATTGACTTAGGAAACTTGTTGATATCCATTCTACTTTGACAATAACAGTGTAAAATATCCTGATTGCCATTTTGAAAACTCCATTAGTGAAAAAGGGCTCCCCAGAAGCTCCAGTATTTTCAATGAAGACTTGAGAAGATGTTTAGATATCATTTTAGGAGAATCCATTGGGTCTTCTTAGAAATTTTCAGTAGTGGTATTCCAGTAACTATTCCACTTGCAAGCTCTAGAACAACATTCTCCATTTCTGCAGCAGTGGAAATGGTTTATAACTGTGCCACTCAATAAGGTAGCCAATGGGCATATGTCACTATTGAGCTATTTAAAAAAATAATTAATTAATTAATCTAAGGTGGAGAACAGAGAGAGAGGGGAGAGAGCACTCTTCTTCACTGGTCCACTCCCCAGATGCCCTCAATGGCCTGGGCTGTGCCAGGCCAAAGTCAGGAGCTGGAAATTCAATGCAGGTTTCTCATATAGCTGGGAGAAACTTAATTACGTGAACCCCCCAGCACTGCCTTCTGGGATCTGCATCAGTAGGAAGATGGGGTCAGGAACTTAAGCCAGGACTGTTAATTCAGGGACTCCAATATGGGATGAGGGTTGTTTGCTTCTTGATTTTGTTCTTCTTCCTTCTTCCTCTCTCTTCCTCCTTCTTGTCCTTCTTCAGATTTATTTATTCATTTGAAAGTGAATGTTACAGACACAGAGGGAAATAGAGGGACTGAGAGATCTTCCATGCACTGGTTCACTCCCCAGATGACAATAGCCAAGGCTAAGCCAGACTAAAGCTGGGACCCAGGAGTTTATCTGGTCTCCCATTTGGGTCACTGAGGCCCAAACACTTGGGCTATCTTCCATTGTTTTCCCAGGCCCTTCGCAGGGAGCTGGATGGGAGGTGGAACAGCAGGGACATGAACCACTGCCCCTTTGAGATGCTAGCATTGCAAGCAGTGGCTTTACCTCCTACACCACAACACCGGCCCCGGATATGGGCATCTTAACTGGTACTTTTTTTTTTAGATTTAATTATTAATTGTTACAGAAAGAGAGGGAGAGGGAGATATTGAGAGAGAGAGAGAGAGAGAGAAGGATGGAGGATGGAGGGAGGGAGAATCTTTTATCTGCTTGTTCACTCCTCAGCAATGAAGCCAGGAGCTAGGAGTTTCATCCGAGACTCCTGTATGGGTAGTGGGGGCACAAACACTTGGGCCATCTTATGCTTTTTCCTCAAGACATTATCAGGGAGCTGGGTCATAAGTGGAGCAGAAGGGGGACTCAAAACTGGCACCCATATGGGATGCTGGCATTGCAGGCAGCGTTACCCACTGTACCACAATGCCAGCCCCTTAACTGGTGTCTTAACTACTAGATCAAATGATCACTTCTCTTGAGCATTTTAAACAGTTTGAGTGACGGAAGCCTAGGATTTCTAAATTTTAATTACTTTTTATGAATTTTCTCTTAAATAGCCACATGTCTATTATAAGGTCATGAGTATATACAACATGGTATCAGTAATCAAGAGAAAGGAAAATGTGAAATTCTCTAAATAATGAAAACTCCAAACATTTCCATTAGTTTCTAGTTATAGAAAATTGAATTGAAAAAGAAAATCAAAGATTACTAAGTCTAGAAACATGTAGAGATTACCTGGCCACCCCATTATAGGTGAGAAATCTTTTTGGTCTCAGATTATTGCTGTTTTGTCAGGCTATGTTTTGACAAGAGGCAATGATACAATAAAAGCTTTAATTATATTTTTAAAATGAAATTATCATTTGGATTTAAAAAATAAGTAAGGTAAAGTGATCTATCTTAATGGTAACAAATGGATTTTATTTTTTATTTAGACAATGGGAAGGATTATGGAAAAGACTACAAGCTTACTTTTCACTTTCAAAGAAAACTCATGCTGGAACTCCAAATCAAAGAGGTGGATGAATTTGGAAACTATAGCTGTCCTCATTATAAGGGTACTATTGTAGTTTTTAAAGTACCAAAAGAAAATATAGCACCTGACTTGGATCCATCTCTTACTCTTAATGAAAACCATTGCCAGTTGCCAATTTGCAAATTACCATTGAGATTGCCAAAGGTGAGTTATTTTGCTTTCCTTATTATCTTATTTCATTAATTCTTTCTAATTCTCATAACCAGTCATCAGACATTTGGATACTTAAGGCTAAAAGAAAAAATAAAAATTAGATTGATACGGAAAGAGTAAGTCCAATTTTTGAGTGGGAGAATTTGTATTAAGACTTCTGAATCTTTTCATATTAATTTTTCTAACAAGAGCCATTTGAGTTGATCTGGTCCTCACAGTATGTTGTTAATGACTATGTAAATAATGTTGTTCATATTCTTTAACTGAATCTGAATAACTGGGAAATATATGGAAACATTGAATACATTTCAGAGTATTGTGAGAAGGAAAATGACATCAAAATATTCTCACTGAGACTTATCAAATTCTGCATGTTTGTCTAATAAGTTAATCTCTTATCTAAAATTATGACTCATCAGAAATTATAGTTATTTTTCTGAACAAAATAAATGTCAAGCAAAAACAAATATAAATATATTTGAATGCTGTATATATGATTTCTTTCAATGATCCATGACTCTGTATGTCTAAACTATATTCTTAATCAGGAATATAACTGAAAATTTTATTTTATCACTCCAAAGAACAACTTCTCAATCTTTAAAGAAAGCTAAATTTTATTTTCTTATGTTTTTATGTTTCGTGTTATGACTAGTAGAAATAGGTTTTCCATAGAGTCAGATTTTGTACTGATTTAAAATAAATCAGTGAGATAAGAAATTGATTTAACAAATATGATTGAATTTCTGAAATAAGGAATGTGCTTTGTGGAGCATTTTGATAAATACAGAGTGGTAGAGGAAAATATATGATCAAAAGCTGAATTGTCCTGAATGGTAGCTGCTAATCACACGTGGCTATTGAGCAGGTGAAATATGGCTAATGTGAATTAAGATGTACTGTCAGTGTAAAATACACACTGGATTTCAAAGACTTGATACAAAAAAATTCCATTATTTTGGTAACTTTTATATTGATTATATGGTAAATTTATAGTATTTTATTTATATAGTGCTAGATATATCATTAAAATTAATTTACCTGTTTAACATTTTTATGTGGCTACTAGAACATTTTATATTATATATGTGTTCAAACTTACATTTCAATGGGATGAGACTTCTCTAAATGAATTTATAACCTAACAGAGCATGTAAGGCATGTTTACAAATCTACCTTATGAAGTACTCAGTGATTAGACTAGTGGTATAAGCAGTGTACTAATAGTTGTTCAGAGGAGGGAAACAGCTTTTCAGGAAAATGAAGCTAGTAGAAATTTCATAGTGATTTTAGCATTTCATGTGAGCTTTGTAAATTGGTTGAAAGCTGGTCACTGAAAATGAAAAAAAAAAAAGAAAGGATTGGGAAATGGAGTACATTTAAGTGAGGTGATAGTTTAGCAGGAGTTCACAATTCCTATAGTGGATGTTGTGATCATTTCTAGGATGCCAAAGTGTTTCAAGAGCTTGCTGACATGCATGGCATCATTAAATCCTCAGAAAAATTCCATTATTTTTGGTATTATCATTATTCTCATTTGATAGAAAACTAAGGCACACAAAGTTTAGAACTTGCCCAGGATTTCATGTATAAGTGAAGTGGTGTATCTTGGATTCAGACCGAGGGTGTCTGCTTTTCTAATGTTTGACAACCACTATGCTGTTTTCTACTTAGCAGATAAAGTTAGGATTCTTATTCAAGGTTCAGCCTTGTAGTTAAATGATATTTCATATATACAGGTTGACCATCCCTAATTCAAAAATCTAAAATCCAAAATGCTAAAAAGTTGGAAGCTTTTGAGTGCTGCATGGACACTGCAAGTGGAAAATTTCGCATCTGACCTCATGTGACAGGACACACTCAAAATACATAAGCACTAAATTATATTGTATAAAATTGTCTTTAGGCCACATGTAAGAGTATGTGAAACATCATTGAAGTTCATGTTTAGAATTGGGTCTCATCCTCAAAATATCTCACAATGTGTATGCAAATATTCCAAAATCAGAAAAAATTATGAAATCTGAAACATTTTTCATTCTAAGTATTTTGAATAAGGAATATTGAACTTGCACTATTGTTTGCTATAGAAATAATATTAGAAATGGTTAACAAGGCACATGACAGTGGACCCTGACCAGTTATACTGAAACCAACTCTTAGGACCGTTAGAGCAGCAGGGGCCTAGAGACCTTTAACTCTTTACTTGATGGTTTGGGGAAAATTCTATTGCTTCTGGGAAATATGTGTAGAGTGACAGGGTCTACTAAACTACCGATTCTGAAATTTATGACATGTTAATGGCAGTATAGATACATAGGTATATGCTCATTAACAGTTCTGCTTCTTTGCATTTTCATTTTCAACTTATGGCCTTTGCAACATAGGGACAGTCTGTATTCTCAGTGCACTCCTCTTGTAGTCACATGGCTGTTTCTCCCTCCCTCTCTCCCTCCTTTCCTTCCTTCCTTCCTTCCTTCCTTCCTTCCTTCCTTCCTTCCTTCCTTCCTTCCTTTTTATGGGGTTTTGTTGTTTATTTAATATATTGTTAATAATTAACTGCATATCTTTATGGAACACAGGATGATGCTTTGATACATGCAACACAACTTATATGATCAAATTTGGGCAAAAATGCATATTCATCACCTGAAACATTGTTATTTCAAAGTAGTTAAAGGATTTTGAATGTGCTGACATAGGTAGATGTTTATCATTCATGTCTCAGCCCAAATATTATTTCGTCTCTTTGTGTAATGGAATTCTTTAATCTATCTCCCTTTATGGCTTTACTCATATTAATGTAAATGATTATATTTATTGTATTTGTGTGTTTTCTCTATGGCTTTGCTCCCTGAGGAAACAAACAGCATGAGTGCACGGCCTTCTCTGTCCTGTTCAGGCACTATCTTCAGGGAAGAGAACAGTGCCTGGTGCACAGGAGGCCCTCCACATATTTGTGACTGGAGGAATTAAGGGAGGTCTCGAGCTGTCAGCATGTTATAAAGTTTAAGAACTATAACCGTAAAGAGACACTTGAATTCTTTCGGATCTGTAGTTTGGAGCCTGGCTGTGCAGGCTCATACCTGGCAGGCTATGCAGTTGATTCGGATCACCCTGGAGATTTGGAGGGGTGAAGCACACATTACACTGCTCTCTAGGCAGTTCAGCCAGGCACCTCAGTTGCAGGGAGCTCTGTGCTTGGTTTGCTATGGGATGATTAAAGAAAGACGAGTCAGGGGCTGTCGGAATCCTCTGGCCAGAGATCATGAGGCTGTTACTGGGATAATGGCCGGCAGTAGGCTCTTATGGAAGAGAGGACACATGTGAAGTTAAAGAATGTGACACACATTCCGTTTTCAATTTTCCATGTTTTCTTTGTGACCTATGCAGCTTCATGCATTAATTAATCAAGTTTGATAATTTAAAGAATTATATAGATTTTCCCCAATAAAAGTCTATTCAATGGATTGTAGAGGACTTTCACGTAAGTTTCCTCTCTGTTTTGGTTCTAGCTCACCACTCCCCCATCTGCCTGCTTGGGTAATTCCTGTTGGTCATGCCTTATCTATCTGCCTCAGCATACCCTCTCCTAGAAAGCCTTCCTTGATCTACCCATTCATACCAAATTAGGTGTCCCTGGTATGTACAGATAAGATTCTGTGCTGTCCTTGTTATCATAGTTATTGCATTTAATTATAATCATTTGCTTATTTCCTTCCCAAAAGACAAGCACTTTTCAACCTTCTTGTTGCTGATAGTTGTTTTCCTAATCACCCTTTCTCATGAAAATTTATTGCCACAGATATACTGTGTTTCCATTTATACACTTAATTTATATCTATGTTTTATACATTAAAAAAGTGAACTTTTTTTTTGCCATACACCAAACCAAGCTTTTTATTGTTGAAAGTGAACTCACCCAGTGGAGAATGAATACATGGTGGAGGCACTGCACCACCCTGCTCAACTTTGAATGGCCAAGGCTGAGTCAGTACAATGTGCTTGATAAATACACATGAATGACAACATAAATAAGGTAACTTCTGTGTCCTTTTAAAGGTGTTGAACCTTTACATTGACAGTATTGAAACTATATTAACGTGACTAAAAATAGTACATTTCAAATATCTGCTCTCTTACATAGATTAACCTCCTGCCAATTTGCCATCTGTATTTTGTTTTCTCCCTTTTCAGTTTGTACAGGGATTTCCAGACTCATTTTCTTGGCTCTCTCTCATGCTGAAAGTCTTCACAAGCAAATTTGTCAGGATTGAGAAAGAATCTGTGGCTATGGAAACTCTTTTCCTCTTTTAAAACTAGTATAGTGAAACGGGAATTGAAACTGCGACCTTTATTTTTGTGAGAACAGACTTCTTCCAAAAAGTTCAGAACTGAAAATTTTCACCTCAGCTAGGCAGTGTTAGAATATGCTATTTTTCATGAAGAGGAAGTTGCCTTACTAGCATGCTGTTAATGAACACAAGATTATGCATACATTTATCCATGTGACAGTAAATGGGTAGAGGTATTTTTTTCAAAATTAAAAATGCTTTATGTAGTCATTAACAGAGGCTGGGGAGTGTAGGAGAGCAGGTGGGAGTGGCAAAAGTTGATTACTAGGTGCTAAGTTATAGTTGGGAGAAATAGGTCTGGTGTTCTCTTGCATAGTAGGGTGAATATACATAATGATAATGTAGTATATATTTCCAAAAAAGTAGAAGAAAGGATTTTGAATTTTTTACTACAAAGAAATGATTAATGTTTGATGACATAGATACATTAACATTGACTTGAACACATATTGAAGTACAATACAGTATATTGAAACATCACGTGTTATGCAATAAATATGTATACATTTTAAGTTAATTGAAAGCAAAACTTAATTTTTTTATTTTTTTATTTATTTTTTTTAACTTTTATTTAATGAATATAAATTTCCAAAGTACGATTTATGGATTACAATGGCTTCCCCCCCATACCGTCCCTCCCACCCACTACCCTCCCGTTTCCCACTCCCTCTCCCCTTCCATTCACATCAAGATTCATTTTCAATTATCTTAATATACAGAAGATCAGCTTAGTATACATTAAGTAAGGATTTCAACAGTTTGCTCTCACACAGAAACATAAAGTGAAAAATAATAGATGATTTTTTTTTTAAATGATGATGAAATCAGATCAGACCTATTGTCATGTTTAATCCCAGTGAGAGTCAAGTTGGGAGTTGATAATTTCTTTTTTTTTTTTTTTTTTTTTTTTTTTTTTTTTACAGAGGATCAGTTTAGTATACATTAAGTAAAGATTTCAACAGTTTGCACCCCCATAAAAACACAAAGTGAAATATATTGTTTGGGTACTCGTTATAGCATTAAATCTCAATACACAGCACATTAAGGACAGAGATCCTACATGAGGAGTAAGTGCACAGTGACTCCTGTTGTTGACTTTACCAATTGACACTCCTGTCTATGGCATCAGTAATCTCCCTATGCACCAGTCATGAGTTTCCAAGGCTATGGAAGCCCTCTGAGTTCTCCGATTCTTATCTTGTTTAGACAAGGTCATAGTCAAAGTGGAGGTTCTCTCCTCCCTTCAGAGAAAGGTACCTCCTTCTTTGAAGACCTGTTCTTTCCACTGGGATCTCACTCGCAGAGATCTTTTGCCAGAGTGTCTTGGCTTTCCATGCCTGAAATACTCTCATGGGCTTTTCAGCCAGATCCAAATGCCTTTAGGGCTCATTCTGAGGCCAGAGTGCTATTTAGGACATCTGCCATTCTATGAGTCTGCTGAGTATCCCACTTCCCATGTTGGATCACTCTCCCCTTTATTTATTCCATCGGTTAGTGTTAGCAGGTACTAGACTTGTTTATGTGCTCCCTTTGACTCTTAGTCCTTTCATTATGATCAATTGTGAACTGAAATTGATCACTTGGACTAGTGAGATGGCATTGGTACATGCCACCTTGATGGGATTGAATTGGAATCCCCTGGTATGTTTTTAACTCTACCATTTGGGGCAAGTCAGCTTGAGCATGTCCCAAATTGTACATCTCTTCCCTCTCTTATTCCCACTCTTATGTTTAACAGGGATCACATTTCAGTTAATTTTTAACACTTAAGAATAACTGTGTATTAATTACAGAATTAAACCAGACATATTAAGTAGAACAGACAAAAAAAACTACTAAGAGGATAATGTATTAAGTTGTTCATTAACAGTCAGGGCTATGCTGATCAAGTCACTGTTTCCCATAGTGTCCACTTCACTTCAGGAGGTTTATTTATTTTTATTTTATTTTATTTTATTTTTTGACAGGCAGAGTGGACAGTGAGAGAGAGAGACAGAGAGAAAGGTCTTCCTTTGCCGTTGGTTCACCCTCCAATGGCCGCCGCGGCCGGCGCGCTGCGGCCAGCGCACCGCGCTGATCCGATGGCAGGAGCCAGGAGCCAGGTGCTTTTCCTGGTCTCCCATGGGGTGCAGGGCCCAAGCACCTGGGCCATCCTCCACTGCACTCCCTGGCCACAGCAGAGAGCTGGCCTGGAAGAGGGGCAACCGGGACAGAATCTGGCGCCCCGACCGGGACTAGAACCCGGTGTGCCGGCGCCGCTAAGCGGAGGATTAGCCTAGTGAGCCGTGGCGCCGGCCAGCAAAACTTAATTTTTAAAAAGGGTTTTACACAAACAAGAGAACCAATAAATATTGATATGTACATACATAGTTTCTGAAACACACACACATCATTACACTATATCTGAGTCCCAAAGATGGGAAGATGTGTATCACTTTGTCCTTCATGTTTGTGAGGATCTCTGTATATCTTGTCCTTAAGCCTTCTTCTATCACTCACTTGCATGTTAATTCATGCAGCAGACACTAACTCTATCCCAAGTGTTCCACAAACAGTGGTGTTCCTAGGTGTATACTCTTATTCTTCCTTTGCCTCTCCTTAGTGTGTTTACAGCTCAGGTTGGGTTACCCTTCAAATCATCTCATTCCTCTGCTCTGAACCCTACATTAGCTCCCAGTTTCACTCAGATTGAATGCTCCATCGATGCCTGACCACAATGACTCTAGAATCTTCTCTCTTCCACTCTTCTCCTCTCTGACTCAGCTCCAACCACAGTGAACTTCTTGCTATTCCTAGAACTTGCTCCACCTGCTTCTGCCTTAGATTTTTGCATAAGTGATTCCCCCTACCTGGAATGTTCTCCCAGACACCTGCAGGCCAAACACGTTTACCTCTTCCAAGTCTTTGCTCAAACTTTACCTTCTCTCTGAGGCCTACTCTGATTCTACTTACTTCTATTAAATCGGCTCTTGCCCTGACATCATGGCACTCCTGATTCTCCTTAACCTGCCCTGATTTTTTCCCTTTCTTCCAAGGCACTGTTATCTTCTAAAATTATGTTATCACTGATGGTGCTATTCTTAGGAATACTTTGTTCTGTTTACTGCTAAATCACAACACTTTAAAATATTGCTTGGGGTATGGAAGAGGCTCAATGAACTTTCGTTGGGTGGATGAGTGAATTCATAAACAGAGCTTGCATTTTAAATACAAAAAGTGTGAAGAGGAAAATGAGAAGTGCCAAGGAAGGAAATACTTGTAAATTAGCACTGGAGGATAGACAAAATTGGTAGTGCATAACTGTGGGTAGGGTGGCCAAGGAAGACTTCACTTGGAAGTGACTCCTGTGCTAAGGAGCAACCAGCAACTAGACGCCAATCTGCTTGGTTGGCCAGTAGAGCATCGGACCAAATGAGGGACACAGCAAGCACCAAGGCTCTGTAGTGTGCAGGTGCTTCCTGTGTGGACCTGAAGGAGAGCTATCAAGGCCAGCACATCTGGAGGAGTTCCACAGGGGTGATGAAGTTTAAGAGACAGCCAGGGTACTGGTGATGCATTATATCCAGTATGATCTTCTGACAGTGGCCACAGCAACAACACAGGTGAAATTCTATGGCTGAAAAGAACAGTGATTTGCCTCTAAATCTTTCCTAAGTTGTGCTTTAGACTTTCTCCTTCTACAAAATAGTCTAGTGAATTCGGTTTACATAGTGCATGTTTGTAACTTGGTAGACACAAAGCAAGTTTCAAAAGGTCTCTCAAAGATTTTGTCGTTGGAAGGAAGTGGGGAGAACTTTGTGTATGTGCATGTGCTTCTGAAGTGTAAGGCAAGTGACCACAGGCCATTTGGTTCTCTGCACCAGGTTGGGTTGTGGTTCTTCTCCCCTTCTCACTTGCTGAGGGTTTCACTTTGAAGGAAACAAGGGCTCCAGATCTGACAGCTGTAGTCTGCTCGAGACTGGAGTTTCCCTGTAATACCTAAAATACATATTTACGTAAGTCATCTGCTGACCTAAGTTTTGCTTGGCCTGAACTTCCCCTTTTTTTTTTTAAAAAAGCTGAACTCATGACATTTGATTTCTAGTAAGTAATGATATTGCTTTGGCACTTATTGTCATTACATTAAATAACTTGCTGTGTCAAAGCAAGGAAGTGTGCAGATGCCACTGTGACATTCAGTTGGTCAGAATCACCACTCTCGAACTTGGACTTTCATTACCATCTTCCTGTCCTGGGAGGGATCGTTTTTCTCCTAGAAATATAAAATACTAAAGCAATCTCGCCTAAATAAGTGAGAGGATTTGGAGCTGTTGAAATGATTACATCCTCAGGCACTTTGATTTTACTTACTCTTTTCGATCACATTAATTTTATAAAATTGTATTGGAGTTCACAAATAAAATGGGCTTCAGTAGTCTGTTGATAGTTATTAAGAAAATAAATTAGAAGGAGCAAAAGTTTTATTTTTTTTTAAATCCTATAAGAACAAAATTGAATTTTTTGTGGCTGTTGCTGTTATTTTGTGAAACTAATGAAATAATGAACGAAACTAACCATGGTTGTTTAGTTGGAAACCTGTGTTCCTTTTTGCAAAGTGTTTCAGCCACCAATTTAATCAGAAGTTATTATTTCCCCTATTCTCTACAACTCCCTTCCTCTTTACTGCGTCCTTCCCTTTTCTTTTTCCTCTCCCCTCTCCTCTTCTTCTTCCTCATTGGCTCCCTGCTCCCCTCCCTCCTTTTCTCCTCCCTCTCATCCCTCCTCCCTCCTCCTCTTTCGTCCTTGTCTGCACTGGGAGAGCTTCCTGTGCTCAAAGGGCAGTGTCCTTGAACCCAGTATGGAGCACGATATTGTCTTCTGCCTTTCAACCATTCCTTTCTAAGCAAATCACAAATATACACTACCTGAGAAAGTTTAATAATCTAATAAACTAAAATGTGTTTCCAATTAGTCCCTTAGGACTATGACATTTTAAAAGTAGAAAAAGGCTCAGTAATTCAAGCAATGTTGTTGCTCATGAACTCCAGTTACTTGGTTTTTCTTTCTGTAGCTGTATCAGCCAACATGTCAACTAGCAAAATCTAATTATGTGCCTAACATATATGTGTATGAGATATTGTATAGGGCCTTAAATAATAATACTAATAGTTAGAAAAATAAAGGCCAAAGTCCCAGCTTTCACGGAAATTGCAATCCAGATTAGGAAATAAAGCATAAACACTTTAAAAGTCTTAGAACAATGTAAGAGATAAATAATTATTGAATAGAATAAACAGCAGTATCAACATCCAGGAACTAATGATTAATTGCAAGTAAAAGGCCGAAATGGTAAGTGCTGGCATGTTTCACAGAGGGATTGATTTCTCTGGGATGAGGTCACATGGGGACACTCCACAGGAAAAAAAAAATGGATACACAGAATTTTAAGGATATGGAGAGGAAGAGAGAAATAGATCATGGGTTGCCACAGGAGGGATGATATGAACAGAAATTCTGAAATGTGGCAAAAACACAAGGTGTATGTATAGAAGGAAATGCATTCGCCAGTGTGGGTTTAATGAGGATGTCACGAAACCAGATTCAAAATTAGTTGTGGAAGATCATGGAGGGCTTTAAATGTGTCGCTTAGATCAAGAAGATGTTTGCAATTGTTGTAAGCTGTACCTTCTGTCAAAATTCATCAAAAGAATGTGGCTAGCTTTGTAACATAAGATAAATACCTGGTAGAGATTCAAACCAGAGAGACCCTTGCATATGAGCAAATAAATAAATCTCTCATATGCTGATATTTTTGAAGAGGGAATGACCATAACTGAGGTTGGAGAAGAAGGTGTCTTGTTTATTTATAATTAGGCTTATCACTTACCCTTATAAGTAACAAGAGGCCATTGGAAATATATAACCAGGAGAATGACATGATGGAATTTTATTAGCAAAACACTGTGATGGCCTATAAGGATAAATTAGAAAAAGATGAACTTAGTAACAGTAAAATAAAGGGTAATGAAATAGTCCACAGGGGAGAGGGCAATTGTCTGATGCAAGATCACAGCGGTCAGTATGGTGAGAAAGGAGGGTTGGAGAGAGGTTTAGGGGTTGAGATCAGCAGGACTTGTGACAGAGCGAACGTACGAGGGCTTGGGAGGGAGAACGTTGAGAGATGAAGAAGCTGGGGAGAAGGGACTTTCTGGAGTGACTCTCAACACACTGCTATACAACAGAGTGTTTTACAAACTTGACTTTGGAAGTGCTGCTTTCTCCTGCATTTCATCTATATCCTCCCTGATCTCACCCTCTCTAATCAGTGATTGCAACTTTTTTCCTTAGAGGCCTACAAGTATCGCTCTAGACCACCTACAATTGAAAATACTATTTTTTTCAAAACTCAGTGTGTTTTTATCACACTTGAACTAAAACTTGTCATTTGGCACTAGATGTCCCTTGCCAATGTGTAAGTTTAGGCATATGAGGCTTGTCACGTATCTTACAACTTACTCTCACAACCTCTTCGTGTTGCATTGCCCCAACTGTTATCTTTTGTTCCAGTTCACTGAGGCCTTGCTTACACATTATGGCCTTTGTTGCCTTAGGTTCTTCCCACCAGTGAGACAGCATCAAATCCATATTTAGCTCTGCTATCACCTTGAAGAAGCCCTTAAATTTCCTAAGCCAAATTAGGCACTGCTTTCTATAACAAGAAACAGCACTTTGAATATATACTTGTACTAACTTATGAGCTATTGTAATTTTTACTTATGCAATTAGGTACTGATGACTAACAGTTGCTTTTATTCCACGCTAATAATTTCAAAAATTGTTTATTTATTTGAAAAGAGAGAGAGAGAATACTCTCATCTGCTGGTTTGCCACCCACATGCCTGCAGTGGCCAGGGATAAGCCTGGCTGCTGAAGCTGGGAACTCAGTTCAGGTCCTTTGTGTGAATGACGGGAACCTAGTTACTTGGGTCATGAAAACCATGTCCCAGGAATCAGGAATCAGGACTGGGAAGCAAACCCAAGTATTCTAATGTGGGATGTGGGTGTCTTAACTGCTAGGCTAAATGCTCACCCCTTTGCTAGTAATTTGATAAAACATTTGTACATATTAACTGATTTATTGGAAATGTGAGTGTTTGAAGAAACAGGCATAGAGTTTCCACAGGAGGAAATAGCTAGAGAATGCCAAAGCTGCTGCTTGAATTCGTTTGTCTGACCTCGATGGCAGCACGCCTAGCCATGGTACACTCTGCTTTCTCCCTTTGTGACTGAGTTCCTCAAGGCTGGATGCACAGCCCATTCAATTTCGTAATCCTTTCTTCCAGAATACATTCAATGGTTTGTTTAACTATTTAATAAATTAATGAATGGATGGTGTGGAAATAGGATGAGCAATTGGAGGTGGAGTCTCAAGCCCCACTGAGGAAAGTTTTATCTGTTTTCTCCCCAGCTTATGTTCCGCAGAAGCTTTTAATGCCTTGTAAACAATCATTAACACAGGGATTTCTCCAACTGTGGCAGGGCTGGGAGGGAGGTGTCTGAGACTGTCCAGGCCTTTCCTGGCAACATTTATATCACTTTCTGTCAGAAGTGCTATCCCTAGCTATAAACCAAAGAAAGGAAACAAACCACGAAAGAAAAAATGTTGTTGAAATATTCTAGAAATCATTATGCTTAGATATTAATGTGTACCTTGACAGGTTTTCTGTATTGTCAAAATATGTTGGGATTATAATCTGAAAGTGGAACAGTAAACAGAAGTGGAAGTTAGTGGAAATTCTAACAATGCTCTATATCTTTCTTTGGTTTGTTTACATATTTAAAAGTAATGGTCTCTCCCACATTGTTACTTTTAAGAACCAAAGACACCTGCTTTTACCAGAATTACTTGGAATATTGAGCATAATTTAAGCATATTAACAAAAGTTAACATTGATAAAGTATTGGCGTGTTTGATGTGACACTACGTCATTCAATTCTCAGTATATCCACATGTGCTGTATCCACTGCTTTGTCTATTGCTATACTGGAGACATCAGCTTAGAAATCTGATTCCTCTATTATAGACTGCTTTTGATAGCCTTTCTGTCCTTTCATAAATGTTTCATATATGTTTTTTCATATATATCGCTTTCATATGTTTCATTTGTATTTTCTGAATTGTCCAGATCCTGTTCACTTTGCATTCATAACCATCACTAGATGCTTCTTCCATCTTTCCTGACTTTTACATAAAGTTTTATTTAGTTATTTGAAAGACAGACATAGACATCTTTCATCTGCTGGTTCACTCCCCAAATGCCCACAACAACCAGGGCTGGATCAGGCCCTGGCCAGGAGTAAGGAACTCCATCTGGGTTTCTCATATGGGAGACAGGAACACATACACTTTGGTCATCGTTTGCTTCCTCCCTGGTGCATTAGCAGGAAGCTGGATCAGAAGCAGGGATGGGACTTGATCCTAGGCCTTCCAATATGAGATGCACGCATCCCAGGTACAGCTGAACCTGCGGTACCAAAAGGCCCCACCTCTTTCCTTGCCTTGCCTTCTCTCTCTCTCTCTCTCTCTCTCTCTCTCAGAATGATTGATTAATTGACTGGTTTGAATGGCAGAGTAGCAGAGAGATCTTCCATCTGCTGATTCATGGTTCAGGTGCCCACAACAACCAGTGTCGCTCCCCGTCTTCATGGGGGAATGACACTAAACCCTGCCTAGGCTTCATATCCGAGTCACGGCACCATTATGTCGCTCCCCCTCTTCATGGAGGAACGACACAGGACCCTGCGCTGTTCTTTCGTCTGCTCGGCCCTCCCCGGGTTTGCTGCTGGTTCTTCCCGGGTTGGCTACTATCCCTTCCACCTCCGTGGAAGGGCAGTTCCCCCCGGCCGCATTCCCCACTTCCGCAGGGGAGTGGCACACCGCCGGCCGGCTTTCTCGGGGGCTGCACGGGTTCCCTTAGATGTTCCCCATAGATGTTCCTGGTGCATGCCGTCTCTCTCCTCCTTTATAGTCCTCCTCCGCCAATCCCAACTCGGCTGCCCACACGCCGAGTACGCCGCTCTCCTCCAATCAGGAGCAAGTCCTACAGTTTATTAGTTGAACTGGAGGCAGCTGTGCGGAAGCTGTTTACTTCTCTCCCAGCGCCATATTGTGGGAGAGCAGATGCATAGAATAAGTCCTAATTCCAGTAACTCAGTCCAGTCCGGATTGCTCCCCACAGATCCCCCTTTCTTTTTATTTTTTGGCGTTGATACGCGCCTGTCTTCGGTGTCCCGCGGCACACACTCTGCTCTACTTGCTAGAGTTGCCACAGGCTCTTACAAGTCCTATCAATCAGGCAAACCGAATCCGGGTCCTCTCTTCGCCATGTTGTGAGGAGGTTTTTAGGCGCTGATGCGTGCCTGTGTTCCCTGTGTTCGGTGACCTGCGGCTCACACTCTGGTCGAGCCGCCTGCTGGCGCTTACCGCCTTAATTAGGCAGACCGAATCCAAGCCTCCTAATTGTTGTATTGTGGGGGAAGCCTTACTGATGTTAATTCGTGCCTGTCTTCGGTGACCTGCGGCGCATAAGCTGCTAGCCGCCGCAGGTGCTCATCGTGCTCATCGCCTCACTTAATCAGGCAGACCGAATCCAAACTTTCTCGTTGCCATGTTGAGGGGAGGCCTTTCTATTTCTCTATTTCTCTATCTCCGGGCATTCCTATTTCTCCCATTTTACTTCTATCTCCCAGCATTCTTATTTCTCTCATTTTACTTCTATCTTCCAGCATTCTTATTTCTCTCATTTTATTTCTAAACTTCTATTTCTCTTATCCCTGCAGCTTCCCGGCGCCTCGCCCTGCCGGCAGCTTCACGGCTCCGTGCGTGGCTTCCCGGCGCCTCGCCCCACCAGCGGGCTCTGCCCCGAGGCTGCTTCTCGGCAGCTCGCCGGCTCTGAGCCGCTTCAGCCCGCGCCTCTTTCATCTGCGCAGCTTCCCGGCTTTGCGCGGCTTGGCTTCGCGCGCTCCGCGGTCTCCACGCCCTTCGCGTCTGCACCACGGCCTTGCGCCAGCCCCGTTCCCTATCTATTCACGCCCCGTGCTCTCTCTGCACGCGGCGGCTTCCGCGAGTCACACAGCGTAGCTTACGTGTCCGCCACTAGCATTCAATCTAAGTTCCCCGGGCTAGCCTGGCGAATTCAACCCAGCATACGTCTCCGCCCCACGGTTTGGCTTCCCGTCCTTTGCTCCCCAGGCTAATCAGACGGATCCCAATCTGGCTTACGTTTCAGCTTCTGGTTTCAACTTTTCGCCCCCTATTCCCGGGCTAACTTGAGAACCCCAAAGTGGCTTTCGTATCCGCCTCGGCCTGCCCCCCGCGGCTTCAATTTCCCTAACAGTTTTTTTTTTTTTTTTTTTTTTTAACTTTTATTTAATGAATATACGTTTCCAAAGTACGAATAATGGATTACTATGGCTTCCCCCCCATACCGTCCCTCCCACCCACAACCCTCCCCTTTCCCACTCCCTCTCCCCTTCCATTCACATCAAGATTCATTTTCGATTATCTTAATATACAGAAGATCAGCTTAGTATACATTAAGTAAGGATTTCAACAGTTTGCTCCCACACAGAAACATAAAGTGAAAAATAATAGATGATTTTTTTTAAATGATGATGAAATCAGATCAGACCTATTGTCATGTTTAATCCCAGTGAGAGTCAAGTTGGGAGTTGATAGTTTCTTTTCTTTTCTTTTCTTTTCTTTTTTTTTTTTTTTTTTTTTTTTTTTTTTTTTTTTACAGAAGATCAGTTTAGTATGCATTAAGTAAAGATTTCAACAGTTTGCACCCCCATAGAAACACAAAGTGAAATATATTATTTGAGTACTCGTTATAGCATTAAATCTCAATGCACAGCACATTAAGGACAGAGATCCTACACGAGGAGTAAGTGCACAGTGACTCCTGTTGTTGACTTTACCAATTGACACTCCTGTCTATGGCATCAGTAATCTCCCTATGCTCCAGTCATGAGTTTCCAAGGCTATGGAAGCCCCTTGAGTTCTCCGACTCTTATCTTGTTTAGACAAGGTCATAGTCAAAGTGGAGGTTCTCTCCTCCCTTCAGAGAAAGGTACCTCCTTCTTTGAAGACCTGTTCTTTCCACTGAGATCTCACTCACAGAGATCTTTTGCCAGAGTGTCTTGGCTTTCCATGCCTGAACTACTCTCATGGGCTTTTCAGCCAGATCTGAATGCCTTTAGGGCTGATTCTGAGGCCAGAGTGCTATTTAGGGCATCTGCCATTCTATGAGTCTGCTGAGTATCTCACTTCCCATGTTGGATCACTCTCCCCTTTATTTATTCTATCGGTTAGTGTTAACAGGTACTAGACTTGCTTATGTGCTCCCTTTGACTCTTAGTCCTTTCATTATGATCAATTGCGAACTGAAATTGATCACTTGGACTAGTGAGATGGCATTGGTACATGCCACCTTGATGGGATTAAATTGGAGTCCCCTGGTATGTTTCTAACTCTACCATTTGGGGCAAGTCAGCTTGAGCATGTCCCAAATTATATATCTCTTCCCTCTCTTATTCCTACTCTTATGTTTAACAGGGATCACATTTCAGTTAAATTTCAACACTTAAGAATAACTGTGTATTAATTACAGAATTAAATCAGTCATATTAAGTAGAACAGACAAAAAAACTACTAAGAAGGATAATGTATTAAGTTGTTCATTAACAGTCAGGGCTATGCTGATCAAGTCACCGTTTCCCATAGTGTCCCTTTCACTTCAACAAGTTTCCTTTTTGGTGTTCAGTCAGTTGTCACCGATCAGGGAGAACATATGTTATTTGTCCTTTTGGGACTGGCTTATTTCACTCAGCATGATGTGTTCCAGATTCCTCCATTTTGCCTAACAGTTTTCTCTACCCGGTATGTTTCCCTAAGTTTTCCTCCAACGATATTCCTCCCTCATTTCTCCTGGCCTCTCCCCACAGTCCGCATCCGAGTCTGTTTGTTCTAGCTTTCACTTTCGCTTTCGACCTTAGAGATTTCTCCCAGCTTCCCCCCGTAGTCCGTATCCGAATCTATGCCTAGGCTTTCAATAGCTTCCTCCGGCACCCTTTTCGTCCGGCTTTTCCCTAGGCTGTTTGCTAGTCTCTCTCTCCGGTATTTTCCCAATTCTTCCCGTTTCTTCCCTCCTAAGTTTCATATCCGTCCTAAGTTTCCTATCCGAGCTAGGTTTCCTATCCGTCCTAGGTTTTCTATCCGAGCTAGGTTTCCTATCCGAGTCACGTTTCTTCCCTCCTAAGTTTTCTATCCGTCCTAGGTTTCCTATCCGAGTCACTTCTTCCCTCCTAAGTTTCCTATCCGGCCTAGGTTTCCTATTCCGAGCTAGGTTTCCTATCCGAGTCAGGTTTCCTATCCGAGTCACGGCACCACTATGTCGCTCCCCGTCTTCATGGGGGAACGACACTAAACCCTGCCTAGGCTTCATATCCGAGTCACGGCACCATTATGTCGCTCCCCCTCTTCGTGGAGGAACGACACTAAGCCCTGCCTAGGCTTCATATCCGAGTCACGGCACCATTATGTCGCTCCCCCTCTTCGTGGAGGAACGACACAGGACCCTGCGCTGTTCTTTCGTCTGCTCGGCCCTCCCCGCGTTTGCTGCTGGTTCCTCCCGGGTTGGCTACTAACCCTTCCACCTCCGTGGAAGGGCAGTTCCCCCTGGCCACATTCCCCACTTCCGCAGGGGAGCGGCACACCGCCGGCCGGCTTTCTTCGGGGGCTGCACGGGTTCCCTTAGATGTTCCCCATAGATGTTCCTGGTGCATGCCGTCTCTCTCCTCCTTTATAGTCCTCCTCCGCCAATCCCAACTCGGCTGCCCACACGCCGAGTACACCGCTCTCCTCCAATCAGGAGCAAGTCCTACAGTTTATTAGTTGAACTGGAGGCAGCTGTGCGGAAGCTGTTTACTTCTCTCCCAGCGCCATATTGTGGGAGAGCAGATGCATAGAATAAGTCTTAATTCCAGTAACTCAGTCTAGTCCGGTTTGCTCCCCACAACCAGGGCTAGGCCAGGCTGAAGCCAGAAGCCTGGAACTCGATGCTTGTCTTCCACATGTGTGGCAGGGATCTAAGTACTTGGGGCTATGACCCACTGTTGCCCTAGGTGCGTTAGCAGGAAGCTGCATCAGAAGCAGAGAAGCCAAGAATGAGATATGGGATTCTGGTATCACAGATGGCAGCTTAATCCACTGCACCAGCCCCACTTGGCAGATTCTTGAGTTGATCTGTCTGATCACCAGGGACATAAAGCTGTTGCCTTTTGTGATTGGGATTATCAAAGACTGAGGCCTATCATTAATCCTTTCCTCTAAAAATAATAATAAGATTGAAGCCTTAAAAAGAGTGATTTTCTAAGAAGCAAGAAATACAAAAAATGAAGAACAAAAACATAAAGTTGACTGTATAAAAATGTGCATGAGTTGAAAACAAAGATAGAGCTGAGTTGAACAGAACCATCAACCTCGTGTGCACATTGCTTCCAGGAGTTGGGGAGGGTTGTGGGTGGGAGGGACATTATGGGGGGGAAGCCATTTTAATCCATAAACTGTACTTTGGAAATTTATATTCATTAAATAAAAGTTAAAAAAACTAAATAATCTTGAAATATTTTAAGTAAGAAAAAGTAATACTTTGAGTGCTTGTTACATACAATGCTCTTCTGCAAGTTATGTGATCAAATTCAATATATCCTTCGATGGCAGTGTAAAACAAATACTATTATACTCATTTTTTATATGAGGAAACTGAAGCACAAAGGGAATGATTTTCGTAAGGTCCTAAATTCAATGATCAATATTAGGAGTTGAGTTCTTTGCTTCCATCCAGTACTGCCTCCCAGTCAAGTAAAGTTGATTGTAGAAATCGTTAACATAGCACAGGAGGTACAGAATGGCTTAGTGGAAAGCTCTGCATTTCAACCTCCACTTTATGTACAAATTTTTGCATGCAGTTGTAAATATGGACTATTACAGATGTTTTAATGTTATATCTATTATATATATATGTTAGTTTAAATGTTATATCAGTGTGTGTATGTGTGTATGTGTGTGTGTTTTGGTTAATTTTAAATATGTGTAATGATAACTATATAACAACTGAACTGTCCCATGCTATATATACTGCCAAGATTGTATAATAGGCATTAAGCTTCTAGAGTGATCCCTCGTACATGTTAATTAATAAAAACTAGTGCTCAATATTATTATCTGGAGGAAGTATTATTTAAGTTAAGGCTTTAGACATACCTGTTTCTATGACTAGCATTAAAATATCATACCCAAGTTACCTTGAGGAAGCTACATCTGTGAAATAAAGATGATAATATCTTAAACAATAGTTCTAAATTTGGAATGAAATAATATAGTCACATGTTTATATCTTCATTTGACACTGATATAAGATCTTATTTGATTTATGGTTACCTTGAACCTATAACTATAGTACAAATTTTTTTGCTAGCACAAATTTTCATACCAGATTACCTCTTTGATCCACATTCCATTTAGTTTGTTTATAATGTGAACCCATTAAGAATTCCATATGAGTGATGTGTTTTAAAATTGAGAATATAGGGCCAGTGCTGTGGCTCACTAGGCTAATCTTCTGCCTGTGGTGCTGGCACACCGGGTTCTAGTCCCGGTCGGGGCGCCAGATTCTTTCCTGGTTGCTCCTCTTCCTGTCCAGCTCTCTGCTATGGCCCGGGAGTGCAGTGGAGGATGACCCAAGTGCTTGGGCCCTGCACCTGCATGGGAGACCAGGAGAACCACCTGGCTCCTGGCTTTGGATCAGTGCGGTGCGCCGGCCACAGCACGCCAGCCGCAGCAGCCATTGGAGGGTGAACCAATGGAAAAAGGAAGACCTTTCTCTCTGTCTCTCTCTCTCACTGTCCACTCTGCCTGCCAAAAAAAAAAAAAAAAAAAAAATTGAGAATATAGTTTACTATTATTGTGCAATAAATAAATTCAAGCAAATGGCTACTGTTATTGAGTTGAAGAAGCTGCTATATAAAATAAATGCAGAGTAGAGTAAGCAGTGAAATTCAAGACATATATGATGCCCTAAATGCATCTGATAAAAATTCATGCTAAAGATAAAGAGAAAAATGTCTATTGTACATACTTTCTAAATCTCTTGTTAATCATATTGCTTTTACTTGTGTATCTTCTAATTATAAAATACATGGCCTATTTACCAGAAAAATTCTGCAGTAATGTGTGGGAGTGTGAGGTTAGGTTTGGATAGAAGGGTTGTTGCTCAATATATTGTAATAACTATCTGTGAAATCTCCTCATGTACAAGTTCCCTTGGATAAATCATAAAAATAGTAACAATGGCATGGGATTTTTGTTTATTTGTTTTTATGAAACTGGTGTTAACTATGATGCTATGTGGCATCTGTACTCAGCTAAAACTGTCACAGCCTTGAGACAAAAACATCTTCTGCCATGGAGACCCAGAACTGGTAGACTGTAGAAATTAGAGATGACAAATTCTACCACATATTACTTCGACAATTGCCAAATGATAATAGTGTTTTTGTGAGTGCACTCGAACTTTGGGACCACCCAAGGTCTTGGTTAAAGTATAGGATGTTGATTTAGGATTCAAAGATTCTTTTTTTTTCAACTTTTATTTATTTAATAAATATAAATTTCCAAAGTACAACTTTTTAATCATAGCAGCTTTTCTCCCAATAACCTCCCTCCCACCACAACCATCCTATCTCCCATACCCTCTCCCATCCCATTCTTCATCAAGATTCATTTTCAGGCCGGCGCCATGGCTCAATAGGCTAATCCTCTGCCTGCGGCACTGGCACACCGGGTTCTAGTCCCAGGGGGTGCGCCACATTCTGTCCCAGTTGCCCCTCTTCCAGTCCAGCTCTCTGCTGTGGCCCGGAAGTGCAGTGGAGGATGGCCCAAGTACTTGGGCCCTGCACCGCAAGGGAGACCAGGAGAAGCACCTGGCTCCTGGCTTTGGATCAGCGTGGGGGGCCGGCCACAGCGCGCTAGCTGCAGCGGCCATTGGGGGGTGAACCAACGGAAAAAGGAAGACCTTTCTCTCTGTCTCTCTCTCTCACTGTCCACTCTGCCTGTCAAAAATAAATAAAAAATTAAAAAATAAAAAATAAGATTCATTTTCAATTATCTTTACATACAGAAGGTCAACTTAGTATATACTAAGTAAAGAATTCAACAGACTGCACCCACACAGACACACAAAGTATAGAGTACTATTTGAGTAGCAGTTTTACCGTTAATTCTCATAGGACAACACATTAAGGACATTAAGAGATCCTACATGAGGAGTAGGTGCACAGTGACTCTCGTTGTTGATTTAACAGTTGACACTCTTATTTATGACGTCAGTAATCACCTGAGGCTCTCATTGTTTCCACTCATCACTTCAAAATGTCTGTGACATAGTGGGAAGGGCTTACTGATTGTTCCTGACTGTCTTATTTTCTAATGGTGATATTAGAGTTTACTGGTTATTATGGTGAGCCCTAGAGGAATTTTATCCATCATCTTTGCTGCCCTCCCTAATATGAATATAAAAGCCTTAAATCCAACCCACAGCAGCACTTGCTACCACTAAATTGCTTTTCACTCTTGTTTTCATGCATGTGTCTACAGTGGTGTTAGCTTACTTAATGCTCATCCTCTCTACACTCCCTGAAAACACAGGCAATGAGGGTAAATCCTGGCCAAAATGGAAACACTGAGCTTGTTTGTAGAGCAAAACACTCTCAGGGACAAGATGGCCAGCAGTGGTTGAGTCCAGGTCTGCAGTGAAACCATGGAGAGGGGTGCAGTCTTCAAGGTCATAATGTTGTGGTCCCAGTCTGACCATGCCTGTCTCTACATAAGCCTGTACTCACAGGATTAGCTTTAGTTACAGATGAATCTTTCAGCAATCATCTACCTATTGGAAATTAGGGGTGCAATTAAGTAACATTTCATACCCAGTGTGTGCCAAGAACTGAACTAAGCCATTTTATTTAAAATACATTACAATGCGTCTTTATCCACTGTCCCCTCGCCCCTTCCTGTAACAAGAATCCAAATAGTTATATAGGGAGAATCAGTACCAGTGTTCTCTAAACAGTGGAGTAACTACAGCTACAGCAACTTTTTTTTATTTCAAAATAACTAGATGGTTCCCAACACATAGAAATGATAAATTTTAGCAGCAGGCTGAGATGCCGCTTGGGACACTTGCATCTCTTAGCAGCATGCTGTGTTTGAGTGCATGTTCTGTTTCCTATTCAGCTTCCTGGTAATGAGCACTCTGCGTGGGGTGGGGTTGGGGCAGGTAATGGTTCAGTTACTTGGGTCCTTGCCATCCATGTGGGAGATCCAGATTGAGTTCTCAGCTTCTGGATTTAGCATGACCCAGCCCTGACTGTTGCCAGTATTGGGGAAGTGAATTATCCAATGGAAAATCTCTCCCAACCCTGTATATCTATCTGTTTCTCGGTGTGTCTCTGCCTTTCAAATAAAAATATAATGATAAATATTAGAGATTGAAATGCTAATTAACCTTATTTGAGCATTACACTTTTATACAAATATTGAGTCACACTGAACCCCATAAATAGATATAAATACTGTCAATTAAAATTATAGTGTAAATATAACAATAGATAAACCAATGACATCGTCATTTGTTATCATTATTGAGTATTATGTCCTTTACATAACTGTATTGCTATGCTTTTATACAACTGGAAACACAGTAGATTTGTTTACACCATCATCACCATAAACATGAGAATAATGTATTGTGCTATGATAAGTGCATTATCAATTTTATCAATTTTATTTACCAATTTTATCAATGTGGGTCTCAAAGGACACCTGCTGATCTTGAGCCTTGATCTTCTCAACTGTCATGGAGGAAAAGAGTAAGACTTTCCCCATCCTCCACACTTGCTTCTTTTTGGTTGGTTGTTGTTCATTGGTCTGTTTTTATGGAATGCAGATGAGAAAACCAAGAAGAAAGTGATTTTTAAGTTATATGAAGCAGGCTAATTTAAGAGAGTTTCAGACATATCAGATAAGAAGGGAGAGAAATAAGCAGCTTAGGTTAGTTGCTGGGCAGCAGAAGTAATTTCTGGGGCAAGAAATTAACCTGAGTCTCAAAACTAAGAATATGGGAGGCTGGTACTGAGGTGTACCTGTGGTGCCTGCATCCCACGTGGAGACCCGGAAGAAGCTCCTGGATCCTGGCTTCCGATCCACCTGGCTTCTGCTGTTGCAGTGCTGTCACAACACAGCACTTGGCTGATGTGTGTCAAATGAAACACTAGGCCTGAATTTTCATGTGTGTGACAAAATGCATATATCTAAACACCAGAAACACTCTCAAGAGGATCATGATGCTATGAGACATCTGGGAACAAAAAGTGAATAAGAGGGAAAAACTGTTCATGTAAAGAAAAGAAAAAAAAATTCATGCATAACACTTGCCCCAGGCTCAACACAGACATGGACCCTTTGACTTGAATGGCAGAATCTGTTGCATTATTTAAACTGTTGCTTCTCAATTTTTTTAAAGGATTCTAACACATAGTTAATGCATCAAAAATTGTATGCATGTCTTTTATAGTGCTACCATATAATGTACTTGAACTTATGCTGGGTTTCACAATTTTTCCATTAAAATTTATTTTTTAAAAAAATTCATTTATTTGCTTAGTTATTTGAAAGTTAGAATTACTGAAAGGGACACACACACACACAGTTATCTTCCGTTTTCTGGTTTACTTCCCAAATGGCCACAATGGCCAGAGGTAGGCTAGGGTGAGGCCAGGAGCTTCATTTGGGTCTCCCACTTGGATGCAAGGGTCCAAGCACTCTGTCCATCCTTTGCTACTTTCCCAGGCACAATAGCAGGGAGTGGATCAGAAGTGGAGTAGCCAAGACTTGATCTGGCACTCATATGGGATGCTGGCACTGCAGATGATGGCTTAAACCCTGTACCACAGTACCAAGCATATATAGATCTAGATCTAGATCTAGATATATGTGTATATATCATATCTATCTATATATATGTATTTCATATATACAGATTTAGGAACATAGTGATACTTCCCACCCTACCTTCCTTCCCATCCATGCTCCAACTCTTCTTCCTCCTCCCTGTCCTATTCCCACTCTCAAGTTTTACAAAGATCTTTCTCAGTTTACTTTATACTCATAAGTATAAACTTATACTAATTAAAGAATGGCAGATGTCCTAAATAGCACTCTGGCCTCAGAATCAGCCCTAAAGGCATTCGGAGCTGGCTGAAAAGCCCATGAGAGTATTTCAGGCATGGAAAGCCAAGACACTCTGGCAAAAGATCTCTGCGAGTGAGATCCCAGTGGAAAGAACAGGCCATCAAAGAAGGAGGTACCTTTCTCTGAAGGGAGGAGAGAACCTCCACTTTGACTATGACCTTGTCTAAACAAGATAAGAATCGGAGAACTCAGAGGGCTTCCATAGCCTTGGAAACTCATGACCGGAGCATAGGGAGACTACTGATGCCATAGACAGGAGTGTCAATTGGTAAAGTCAACAACAGGAGTCACTGTGCACTTACTCCTCATGTAGGATCTCTGTCCTTAATGTGCTGTGTATTGAGATTTAATGCTATAACGAGTACTCAAACAATATATTTCACTTTGTGTTTCTATGGGGGTGCAAACTGTTGAAATCTTTACTTAATGTATACTAAACTGATCCTCTGTAAAAAAAAAAAAAAAAAAAAAAAAAAAAAAAAAGAAATTATCAACTCCCAACTTGACTCTCACTGGGATTAAACATGACAATAGGTCTGATCTGATTTCATCATCATTTAAAAAAATCATCTATTATTTTTCACTTTATGTTTCTGTGTGAGAGCAAACTGTTGAAATCCTTACTTAATGTATACTAAGCTGATCTTCTGTATATTAAGATAATCGAAAATGAATCTTGATGTGAATGGAAGGGGAGAGGGAGTGGGAAAGGGGAGGGTAGTGGGTGGGAGGGACGGTATGTGGGGGAAGCCATTGTAATCTATAAATCGTACTTTGGAAATTTATATTCATTAAATAAAAGTTAAAAAAAAGAGTTCAACAATTAATACGAAGGAAAAAAACATTACACCTCAACAGTGGAGACAAAGGCTAAAAACAATCATTGAACATTAAAGCTTCTTATTGGAAGTTTTGTATGCTTCCATGTATATGCAAGGTCTCTGATAAGAATGCCCACAAAATATAGTATTCAGATTCAACTAAGTTGTATGGAGTACTCAGTGAGAACCTGTGGGCCATACAGGAACATATAGCATTTATATCATCTGTGTCACTCATGTGAAGTATGCTTTTTTTAAAGGATCTAAAGAATTACAGATTCACAGGAAGTTGCAAAAATAGTACAGAGAGGTTTCATGCTTTCGTTACCCAGTTTTCCTCAATGATTATCTCTTATATAACTATAGAACAATGTCAAAACCACAAAGTCAATATGATACAATGGATGTGTATAGTTCTGTGCTAGTTTATCATGTGTGCAGATTTGTGTAACCAAGATGCAGAAGTATTTTATCACCACAAAATTCTATTTTTAGTCATTCTCCACCAACCCTAAAACTAGCAATTGCTGCTAAGCTGTTCTACATTTTTATAATTTTTCAATTTCAAAAATTCTATATAAAAGGAAACAGATTATGTAACATTTGAGACTAAATTTTTTTACTTGCAGTAACACCCCCAAACCCTTGCAAGTTGCTGCATGCACTCACTATTACTGAGTCATGTGCTGTGACTGGCATGTACTATACTTTGTTTAATCATTCACTTATTGAAAAACATTTCAGTTATTTCCAGTGTTGGGCTAGTACAACTAAAGGTGCAGTGAACACTTGTATACAAGTTTTTGTGATGTAGGTTTCAGTAAACACATTTCAGAATTGACACTAAATGCATTTTCGAAAGTGACACTGGTACGCAACTACTGACTCAGTATCCAAACCTACATGTTTTTATTTATCTGTTTAGTGCTCTTGCCACCACCATCCCACATTAGCTGCGAACAAACTACTCTACAACCCACATAGAAAATGATGATTAGGTTAATGATTAATTTTTGATAAAGTGATGGTTTTATTTATTTATTTTGACAGGCAGAGTGGACAGTGAGAGAGAGAGACAGAGAGAAAGGTCTTCCTTTGCCGTTGGTTCACCCTCCAATGACCGCCACAGCTGGCGCGCTGCGGCCAGCGCACCGCGCCTATCCGAAGGCAGGAGCCAGGTGCTTCTCCTGGTCTCCCATGGGGTGCAGGGCCCAAGCACTTGGGCCATCCTCTGCTGCCTTCCCGGGCCACAGCAGAGAGCTGGCCTGGAAGAGGGGCAACCGGGACAGAATCCGGTTCCCCAACCGGGACTAGAACCCGGTGTGCTGGCGCCACTAGGTGGAGGATTAGCATATGAGCTGCGGCGCTGGCCACTTCCAACGTTTTAAATTTTACTTGGAACCTGTGTGTTTTGCATTCAGGTTATTGTAATAATCATGTTCAAATTTGCATTCTTAAATTTAAATTTGATGAAAGAGTTGGGTTAATGTACTCTCCAGTCTTTTAGGAAAACAATTGCTGAACATGCACACACAAATAAAAGTCTAATTTTGCAAAGTGTACAACCGAGTACTTCTTCCAAGTAGGAGAGAGGCTCAGATGAATTTTGAGTGCAACATGTTGACCAGTGAATACTTTCTTCTGTTTACTCTCTTTTCCCCATAGCATGAAAAATTCATCAACCGTCCACGGAGCACTAGAAGAATTTCTGCAGATCCTTTAGGTAAGGAATGTTTTCACTGTCATCATAATAATTTTGCCTCTTGTATTTTATGTATGCATAAATCCTTTCATAAAAACAATGAAAGTGATTTTTCAATTAATCATTTTTATCAGCCTAATAGATTTTTCCTTTGTAAGCCATATACATATAAGCCAAATAGCATTCTCAAATATGCAAGTAATTAAAGTTATATTGAAATTTGTAAGAAATATGAAACTTACTGTTCATTGTTTTACTTGGATAACAAGAAAGTGCTTGGTTTGGTGAGTAAACAACTGCAGTTTGTTATGGAATGCTGACTATTAAATTGTAAGTCTTTGAGTGTGGTCCCTTCAATCCAGCAGTTGAGGTCGCTATATTTGAAGTATGAAACCACAAAGGAAACATGTAATATTTAGTTGTAGTCACACAACATTTAGTTTCATAAAAATAATGCAGATCTCATGATAGAATTTTGACACTTTTGTGGGCCTGATACGGAAATCAAAGCACACTCAATGAAGACCAGTAAGTCACTGTGTTAGTAGCTACTAACATCTCAAAATGAATTTCCTTAAAAGCAAAAGCAGAACAATGCATGGCATAGAATTCCAATCAAAGGTTACCTCTATGGAAAATGCCCAAGTCCTACTGAACTACATAAGGAGTAGCATGGCAATAAATCCTAGTGTAATATACCCTCTCAGGTCCAATACAAATTTTTGAAAAGGAGAGTAGGTGATATAGGAAAAATAACAACAATAGCAATGCATGGAAGTTCAGCAAGTTCAATAGTGTTAATGTTTGAAGAATTCGATGTTCAAACAAAGGCACAACCATGGTCCTTGTCAGTAATCACCAAAGAGCACAAACACACAGGTTGAACATCCTTAACCTGAAAATTCAAAATTTAAAGTATTCCAAAATCTGAAACTTTTTGAAGACTAACATGATTCCACAAGTGGAAAATTCCATTCCTGATCTCATAGCTGATCAATGTCAAACACAGACTTCCTATAAATACTGTATAAAACTACCTTTAGGTTATGTGTATAAAGTATATGTGGAATGTGAATAAATTTCATTTTTAGACTTGGTCCCATCCTCAAGACATCTCATTGCATATGTGTGAGTGTTCCAAAATCTGAAGTTTCAAAATTCAGAACTAGTCCCAAACATTTTGAGTGCAGGATATTGAACCTGCTTAATGGCCCTCCATATGTGTAAGAAGCCCCAGGTTGACACACAGCTGGGAGATATTGTTCCCCAAAGGAATCCTCTTACAGACTAGTGTCATCATAACTGCTGTAGGAAGGATGATGACAGATGAAGTTAGACACTCTGAAGAGGATAGAAATATTAAAAGTTTTAAATGCTGAATTCAAAAGTTTAGACAATAAGAGAACCCTCTAAGAGATTTATTGACAGGAGCTTATAACATCAGAATGAACTTGCAAAACTCTGTATAAGATGTGTGGAAGGCTAAACTTACTCAAAACCTATGGCAGGAATACAAGTTGGAATTCTGGCTCCTTTAATGTTATAGGAAAGAGATAAGTGGGGCAGGATTAAGATTGCGTCTATAAGGCTGTAAAGCAGAAGACATGTTTGAGGGTTTGCAGTTAGCCACTAGGACTTGGAGCAAGGGATAAGAAGTGATTGTCCATAAGAAATTCAAATAATATCTCACGTTTTAGATTACTCAGTTGAATGAATACACTAATTGGGGATAAAGTCAAAGAAGACATAGTAGATTTGGGATATTTTGAACAAAAGAAGTGGTACATCAGTAAAACCTGGTAAATTCATTGAGAGAAGTGGAAACAAATAGAGGATGTGCAAGTCGGGAGGCAGTAATTGATCAGTATCAGGAGAAAGGGATTCAGCAAGTGGGCAAGAGAAGGATTAGAAGAAGCAAGGGAGGCCGTATTATCCAAATATAGGAGTGGAATGCTCCATTGAAGTCAGAGATGCTAAGTCTCAATTCCTGTAAGTAGTAATTAGGAGGGCTACAGAAAGATTTGAACTAAGGGCTTCAATACTGTTCTGAAAGTGGGTATAGAGCCGCAAAAGGGTTCAAGTGGTGAGTCGATGGTAAAGAACTGAGGCCTCTGATTCACATTACCTGTTAAAGGATTTTACTGTGAAAGAAGGAGATGAGAATGCACAGCAGAACCCAGGAAAGAGGGGTATGCAAGAAGAACAGAGAGGGAACTGTGGGGAGGAGGGAGTCAAGAGATAGGTGGAAGGGAAAGTATCTGATGAAATACACTGTAGAGGATAGAATTCTGACAAACAGAGTAGTCAGATTGTGTAAGAAAATGATTTTGAAATTAAAATGAAGTTACAAAAACTTGGGTTAAATGCTTCTGGGTAAAGTAGGAGAAATAGACATCAGCTGCGTGAAATAAAATAAGCGTGAGATTGGGGCTGAAGAATGGGAGAAAAGTTTTATTATTATGGGAAAATTTGAATTGAGTTTAGGAAAAGACATTTTAAATGGATTTGTAAGCTACTAGGTGTACAAACTGTCTAAAACAGCATAGCGTTTGTTGATCACATTCAACACATTTTCATATACTCGGGCAGTTGAGTAGGGGTTTTCTAAAGCAAGGTGCAGGTTGACAAATTAAGAATGAAATCAAAGAGGACAACATATATAAAGGTGAATGGAAGACCATCATTGATGTATATAGCTGATCATTTGGAGCATTCCTGGTCCTGAAGTGTATGAAACCATGTAGGGGATGATTCAATGACTGGGGGCACCAAACAAATTGCTGTATTGTTGATGGAGGCAAACAGCATATTAAGCAGGATCAAAGGAATAGAGGCCATGGAAGAGTAAGGAATGCAATTCAGTAATAATACATTAGCATCCATGGGGCGCTTATTAAAAATGCCAAGTGTTGTCCCCCATTCTAGTCTTACTCAGTTAAGCTCTGTGGGCTGAGGCCTGAAAACCATTTTAACAATCCCTTTCAGGTCTGAAGTATGTTCAAGTTTAGGAAGCATTTCTAACCCTTTGCAAGAGCTGTTACCCTTGGTGGAGATGAGTTCAGCAATGGCAAGGATCCAGAGGCCTCAATTTTCCACTTGGGTCATCATGTATCTTTCTACTGCTCAGAGGCCAAAAACAGAGAACAGGGGGATTTCCTATAAACTGGTGCAGAGGGTTGAAGTAGCACATTCCCCAAGGAAGGGACCTAACACCGGGTGTTCTGCATGTGCCCCACAGAAGCCCTTTGGGATAACTTGCTGCACTGGCTGGCGGAGGAGCTCTTAGAAGAAAATGCTGAGTCTCTTTCCTCCTCCCTCCCTCTGCGCCACACCACTGTTCAGCTCATCAAACTCAAACATCCTGATGATCTCACAGAACAAATCCATGAACTTCTTTGCTTCTGGAAAAAATCGCTCCCAACGTCTACCGACAAACTTCGCCTGCTGGCTCGTCATCTTCGCAAGATCGGCAGGAATGACCTTGCAGAAGAGCTCAAGTTCAAGTGGGAAAATAAAGTATTCACTGAACCACAGCAGTGGTTGGATATGGTGGCCGAGTAAAAGCTGGTCTTTTTATTCCTTTTGCGCTAGAAAAGGACTCATGTGGGGGGTGGGGGGCGTGATTAAGATTGCTTTTGTCAACATTTTCTGAGCAGTTTCCAAATAACATTCTTTAAAGTAAATCCATCTGATAGCTATAATATTGAGAAATCAGTTGAGACAATGGAGAATTGAAACTAATCAGACAATAAAAGGCATTCCTAAGTGTGAGTGCTCCTTCCTGCTTGAGTGAATGTGTGTTGTGCAATTATGGCTGTCTTGAGTTCAGCCAAATTTAATAATGCTTGCAAGAGTGTTTCCTATTTACATTTTATTTTATTTTTTAAAGCATAACTTTTTAAAAGACTTTATTTATTTGAAAGGCAGAGTTACAGAGAGGCAGAGAGAAAGAAGGCTTCCATCTGCTGGTTCACTCCCTAGATAGCCACAGCCGCCAGGGCTGAGCTGTTCCAAAGTCAGGAGCCAGGAGCTTCTTCCAGGCCTTCCATGTGGGTTCAGGGACCCAACCTCGTGGGCCATCTTCGAAGCATTGCTTTCTCAGGTGCATTATCAGGGAGCTGGATTGGATGTGCAGCAGCGGGGACACAAACTGGTGCCCATTTGGGATGCTGGCACTTTGGGTGGCAGCTTTACTGGCTATGCCACAGCACTATCCCATCTATTTACATTTTAATATTTGAGATTGTTTCCTAAGAAAGGTAATATACAAAATCTATTTTTATTATTATCTACATAAAATTAAACTACATATCCATGACTCTAAACAAGTAATTCAAGTTATGCAGATATCATAGAGCCCACAGATAACCATACAAAATAAATTGGCCTGAGAAAATTAATGCTGGTGGTAATACATCACTTCAAGGAAACAGAGACACTCCCTCCACCTCTTCCCCCCAACAAATCATAATTATATATAATTTGACCATGTCTCCTGACCTTCCTCTCTCTCTCTAACCACCCAAGCCTGTGTGGCCACCATTTTACTCTGTCCAGTTTTTGTAGATTTCACGTTCGAATGAGATCACATGATAATGCCTGGTTTATTTCACTTCAAATACTATAATATAGGTTTGTTTGTGTAGTCCAAAATGACAGGATTTCAGTCCTTTTTTAAAAAATGGTTGAATAGTGTTCCATTGTGTATATAGCACATGTTCTTTATTGATTCATTCCTTGATGGACACCATGGCAGACCCCATATCTTAGCCATTGTGAATTGTGGCATAATAATAATAATAGTGGGTGTCCAGAATTCACAAACTAGGACACAAACTAGGTAAGGGGTGGTGGGAGTAAGGTGGGGTTGGGAGAAATTGGGAATGGCTTATGATGGCCATGGAGCGCCTTACTTGAGTGATGAACGTGTCCTAAAATTGATTGTGATGATGGTTGTACAACTTTATGAATATACCAGAAACAATTAGATTGTATTCTTTAAAAGGGAAAATTGTATGGTATGTGAATTATAACTCAATAAATATATATTTTTTAAGAAGAAACAATGCAGGGGCTGGTGCTGTGGCATAGTGGGTTAATGCCCTGGCCTGAAGCGCCGGCATCCTATATGGGCACCAGTTTGAGACCCAGCTGCTCCACTTCTGATCCAGCTCTCTGCTATGGCCCAGGAAAGCAGAAGATGGCCCAAGTCCTTGGGTCCCTGCACCCATGTGGGAGACCCAGAAGAAGCTCCTGGCTCCTGGCTTCGTATTGGCATAACTACAGCCATTGCGGCCATCTGGGGAGTGAACCTTTGGATGAAAGACCTCCCTGTCTCTGTCTCTGTCTCTGTCTCTCTCTGTGTAACTCTGACTTTCAAATAAATAAATAAATCTTTAAAAAAAAAACAATGCAGAAAACCTTCAGATAAATTAAAATAGAGTAACACTTCAGCCATTTATGACCACAAATTTTCCTTTATATAAATGTACCTTGGAATATAGAGAATTTCATATAATGAAAGACAGCAGTACAGAGAACATGGAAGAATTCAGAGCCGATTTCCCATACAGGAAACCAATCTGTTTGAAAATCCATTAACAGAAAGCATTTTTATTAGTGTAACACTCCACAATAGGCACATGGTAAAATTTACATATCTATTACATCACAGATGGGCATTTGGATTGATTTCATTTAGGGGATCATAAAGAGTGTGATTTCTATTATGAACACTGTCCATTTTAGTGAACATAAATATTCATATCTTCCATGTGTAAACCTAAGAGTTGTAATATAGGTTACCATAATTTATCCCTGTTAGATATTCAAGACAGTTTGCAATTAAGCATTTGACATCTTCATTACTGAAGTGTCCATTTTATACATAGGGGCAAGAACATGCTACCATTTATAGCCAATGTAGAAATATGAAATGACACCACTTTTACTAGTGAGAGCCCATTACAATCATCATTGTGCTGATTATTAATCACATAATTTTATAAACAAACTTCAAACTTCTGTTATTTGAATAACTTATGTTCTTAAATCAATCACCTGGATTAAGTACTGTATCTGAACTGTAAATTTTTGATTACAGCAATTGTCTGTCGCTAAAATGCAAATTAAATGAACACATACATAACATCACACTGTATATTCTATAGTGTTTTAGAGTAAAATAGGAACATCTTAACAAGTGCGGTAGCTAGGTTTTGAGGACAGCAAAATCGAGTTTTTGAAATAGTTAAATGCTGTGATAAGCATTTCTTTTTTAAAAAAAAATTAGTTAATTTGAGTGGGGATTTGGCACAGTGATTAGGAAGCAGAGTTCATAACCTGGTACCGCTTCCAACTCCAGCTCCAGCTGATGTGAAACTTGGGAGGCACCAGGCACAGCACTAGTACCTGGGCCCCTCCCCTCATGCAGGAGACTGAGAATAAGTTCTGGGTTCCTGGCTTGTCCAGCTCCAGTTGTTGCAGGCATTGAGGGAGAGAACCAGCAGATGGATGATCTCTGCCTCTATGTGTGTCTGTCTCTCTGATTTCTAAATAAATATAAGTATATTAAAATTTAAAATTCATTAGCTTGAGGAAGGAGTGAGGGAGAGAAAGCGTGTGCATATGATCTCCCATTCACTAGTTCACTCCCCAAATGGTCACAATGGGTCTTGGCCAGGGCAAAAGCTGGGGGCTGGGAACTTAATCCAGGTCTCCACATAGATGACAGGTACCCAACTACTCAAGCCATCACCACCCAGGGGTCTGCATCAGCAGGAAGTTGAATTCAGGAGCCAGAGCCAGAGCCAGAAATTAAAACCCAGGTATTCCAATATGGGCCACTGTCACAATCACTAAGCCAAACGCCTACCTCTCCATCTTTCTGATTCAGTATTTCTCAAGAGAAAGTTATTGGCAGTTTGAACAGAACAATTACTTTTGTTATTAACTTATATTGGTCCATGCATTGCACTCCACTCAGAATTCTTGAACTCTGACCATCAAAAGCACAAAACATTCCTTCTCCCTTAGCAAGCATGACAAGCAAAAATTTTTCCACATTACTGTGTTTTTGAGGGTTAAGGGCAAAAGGGCAGGTATTGTGAACCATTGTTTTAATCAAGTTTCACTTGAAGTTGGGCTGGAAAGATAGTGGACAGACGACACATGGGGAAATGTAGAACAGTATAAGCCAAAGAAAGTTCTGCCTTACCCTCTCCCACACACTGATGCCTGCTGACTTTCCCAGAAATCTTCTCAAGTGAGGGGTTAAGAGCTGTGGTATCAAATGTAAAGCTTGTCTAAGGTTCCTGGAAGTTAGCAGAAGGGGGAAATATTGCATGAGGTCAAACTCCTGGCTGACGAGGCTGGGGGATTTCCACATAGCAAGTACCACTTCTGTGATGTTCCTCAGACAGTGTCTTGTGCTGTCCACGGGTTCTGATGGGAATCACATCATTGAATCTCCCTTACCTCTTCTCCCAAGTCTCCTTCCCTGGAAATCCCCACTCCCCACCACCAGTCTGCATTTCTTACCAAACATGCTCAATTATTTACTTACTTATTTTGGTTATTTATTTTCTGCAAATAAGTACTCAACATCATGCATGTTATTCAGGTGCCCTGGGTCCTTGTCTCTTGTTCATTGATATATTCTTATCATATGGAATGCTGTCTGGCACCCAATATGTGTTTCTGTTTTGTTATCCTTACTTTACAAATGAGAAAACTGCAAGTTGGAGTTTCAGTGACACCCAGTCAATGGTAGAGCCTGGATTAGAACACAGAGGATTCTATTGTCAAACTCCCTTGGCTATCCCCATCCTCCCACCAATTCTCTTTAGTATATAACCTCAGATGATATTTTTCTGAGGTTCCTGAATATCCAGAACTACACTAATTGTCCATGGTGCCTTATTTTTAAGTTTAGTTACAGCACTTCTGTAAACATCTGTAATTGCCATTTATCTGTTTTCTTGGAAGAAACCAAGTAGTTAATATTAACTAGTATTTAAGTATCTTTTTTTTTCCCCCAAAGAAACCTTTTATTTAAGGAGTACAAATTTTGTAAGTACAACTTTAGGAATACAGTGACTCTTCCCACCATACCCCACCTCGTCCTCCCTCTCCCATTCCCAGTCCCATTCTCCATTAAGATTCATTTTCAATTAACTTTATACACAGAAGAACAACTCTCTACTGAGTAAAGATTTCAACCAGTTTATGCGTGTGCACACACACAAATGGTTTGAGAACAAGTCTTACAGTTCATTCTCAATAATACAACTCATTGAGCACAGTGGTCCTGCATGAGGAGTAAGTGTACAGTGACTCCTGTTAGTTTAATAATTAACACGCTTATGTATTATGTCAGTGATCACCTGAGGCTCTTGACATGAGCTGCCAAGGCAGTGGAAGCCTTTTGAATCCACAATCTCCATCAGTATTTAGACAAGGCCATAAGCAAAGTGGAAGTTCTCTCCTACCTTTAGAGAAAAATACATCCTTCTTTGATAGCTACTTTCCACTGGGGTCTCACTTACAGAGACCCTTCATGTAGGACATTTTTTGCCACCGTGTCTTGGCTTTCCATGCCTGAAATGCTCTCATGGGCTTTTCAAGACAGAAGCTTCAGTTATGCTCATCAATGAATTTCTAGTAACCTTCCCAGGGCCCAGGACATAGTACACATTCAATTAGGTTTTGTTGAATTAGTGCATGGATAACATCTACCCACTGACATGTCGTGAACACTCCCGTTTCCCTGCTCCATCTTTTTTCTGGAAGCACCCAGGTGAGGGCAGATGCCATGTCTTAGATAAAAAATTGGCTCAGACTAAGAATTCCATTCATCAAGGTGGACTAACAGGCACAGATAAAACCTGCTGCAAAGTTAAAAAGAATCAATATATACCCATGAACACAGTGCAGCTATGAAATTTTCCCTTCTTTGAGTATTGTTCTCTTTCATGCTGACAAACTTTATTCCCCAAAATCATGGGCTATCAAAAACTGTGCTGTTTGAAATTATATCATAATAAAGAAATATTCCTTTTTTGCTTGGAGGATCCATGTCACCTTGACACAGAAAATTATTCTTGATTTAAGATCTATGTGTGATGCTTCAAATAAAGGTTATCCAGATACAACATTTCACATCTGTCTCAACATTAGTGATTCTAAGGAAATAAGACTCTGGGTGCACTGTGCAATGCAGACCTGATGCTGATTACTTCGTATGCAGCTCTGCTTCGAGTCTACCACAACACTAGACACCACCCTACTCAGGTGTACTGGAATAACATTGGCCATTATTCATTGAGACACCCACAGCTCCTCTGCTATGCACTCTCCCTCAGAGCACTGAGTCAATATTCTCAAATTTGTTGAATTTCAGATATGTCTCTGGAGGTCATAGTATAATGGGGACATCCCTGTGATCCTCTTGTGTTCAGAACATGGTTCTCAAAACTGGCTGCATGGCACAGTCAGCAGGAGATGCCTGGACATATTCTGAGAAAATTCAATTGAACTTTTCATCTGGAATGGGTCCTGGGTATCAGAATTGTAAAGCTCCCAGTTAATGCTAATTTGCATCAAGGATTAAGAATATATTTCATATCCATAGGGTTCTAGAAATACCTGAAATGAGTTTCAGATTCCCAAGAGCCAAACTCAACCCTCTTAATCAGAATCTTTGGGTATAGATCTAAGGAAGCTGTATGCTAGTATGTACCTCAAATCCTGCTTACAACTGTGGAAGTTCAAGAACACTGCCTATTGTATGCTAGTTCCTGTTTAAAGCACTCTTTTATTTTCAATTGTTTTTCTTGGTTAACATTGAACCAAGAGTAACAGAGGAGAGAAGAAAATGAAACAGAGCCAGCTCTATGCTGTGCTGATACACAATTTTTATCTTAATTCAGAGGCATGTTTTGAAGAGTTTGTTAGTTCATAAGACTAATCAGAGTGGGGTGGGATATGAAGAAGGAACTTGGAATGGCTTGGAAGATGAAACAGCTCCCAGTCCTCCCAGTAGCAGAGGAGCTTAGTGACTGAGAAGAGCTTGTCACAATCACAAAGAACTGGCTTCCCCAGAAGCTTCTTATTGTACACCTTTAAGTTCGGTGCTATAAGTAGATGGCACACCCATCTTTAACATCATGAATTACTATTTTTTAATCTCTCTCATTCTAAAAATTAGAACTATATTCCATGGTGTTTGTGCATGTTAAAATTTTTCAATGAATATTAATATATTTAACTATTTTCAGACTTATTTTTGGTCATTTTTACATAAGCTGAGAGCCCCAAAATACGAAGTGACCCAATGGAAGGTCTTGCCTATGCCAGACAACCTTGAAGTCTTCTTTAGGAAGAGCAACTGCAAATGCCTAGATTTCACCACAAGGGGGCATTAATGTCTCAGATAACATTAAGGAAGCATTGAAGATTGCTCAAAGAAATCCCTTTATGTAGTGAAAGACCTGTTTTGTGTACTTTAAAAAATTATTTTAGAGATGAGGTAATAATCTGACCTATGGTCAATACACAATGAATGTAACAGTATAATAGCTTATGGTTCACTTCTGTTCTAATATTCTGAAATGTTTAATACCCTTTTGATATCAAGAAACAAAGGAAGCATACAGAAATGATTGCATTTATAGAGACCATTAAGTACCTTGCATCTTTTCTTTCCTTAACCAATGCAATATAACTGATGACACAGTATTTATCTATCCTTGGAACTTGTATGTGTAATTTGTATGAAATTGCCTGGAAGTAAAAATCAAATGTATAAACTATTAATAATATTATGAAGTAAATGTACTTTTTTACTCTCTTCATGCCACAATAGATGCTATTGACTAACATGGTTTCTAGAGAATTACCTTGTAATTTTTGAAGTGCTGAACAGAAGATAATAAATAAAATAAATAAAACAGTTGACCTACATTAAAATGGATTTGTGAATTAGGATTATTATTTTGAAAATGATCAAGTGATATTTTTCAGAGTATTATTTTTCATTGCAATCTTACAATAATGCATTTTATGAGATAAATTTTGAAAACAGAGCAATATTGTCACTATTTGACAACACATCTCAAAGCACATAACCAGCGACACTATGATGACAATAAAACAGACTTTGAACACAAAGCAAAAATGAGCAGCACAACTGAAATAGTGGAAAGTATAAGGACAGCTACTGCTGTGGTTTGCATACAATTTGAGTGTGCTGAAATCTATTTCCCATTGGTGTAGCTAAGAGGGTTAAAACCTAATCCAGCTGAAGTATTTAGAGGTGGGGGCCTTTGGGAAGTGATTAGGATTGGATGGGGTCATCGGGTCATTTGCGTGGGATCCCCCATGACTGGATACTGGTGGCTGTATAAGGAGAGGGAGAGAAACTGGAGAGGCACATGCACACGTGGGCCTGCTCTCTGCCATGTGATGCTCTGTGCCGCCTCAGGACTCTGCAAATATGAACACCACCACCAGATGAGGTCCCTGAACCTTGTACCTACAGAGTTATGAGATAGATAAACTTCTTTTCTTTGTAAAGGTGCTTGCTTCAAGGATTTTACTATAGGAATAAAAAAGTGTTCTCTGCTAGGGGCCAGCATTCCATGTGGGCACTGGTTTGATTCCTGGCTGATTCACTTCTGATCCAGCTCCCTGCAGGCAGTGGAAGATGGCCTAAGTGCTTGGGCTCCTGTTACCCACATGGGAGACCCAGAAGAAGTTCCTGGCTCCTGGCTTCATCCTGCCCCAGCCCCTGCTGTTGCAGTCACCTGTGAAGTGGACCAATCGTGTCTCTCCCTTTGTCTCTATAACTGACTTTCAAATAAAAACAAATAAATAGTTTTTAAAAAGCGTTCTACTATAACTACTAAAATGTGATGGATAATTTAAAAATATTTGCTATTCCTCTTTCTGAGGATTATGCATTCCTGTCCATTAGCTTCTCAATGAAATACAAGTGCCACTTTGAACAAAAGCTTTAAGCACATTGAGTGATTGTACCATGTTCTTTTCTCTCTACCCTGAGACTAGCAGCGTTTCATTGAGGGGCATTTCATCAACCTGGGTGCTGGAGCATGGAAGAGATTTATAGCCAAGATGTGATACATAGCATGGCGATACATGTAGAAGTATGTTTGTTGTTGGAAACCCCTATGATCCTGATTGACACAATTAATTTACCAAACATAAGGAAGAAAATACTATACTGCCAATCAAATCTATCAGATTTTAATGTTGAAAAATGAGTAGAACCATAGGCTCTGTAAGCAAGGCAGAAAGAAGAAAAAATGGAATCCACATTGATGTCAGCATAGACTGCTATAGCAAAGTGGGGATAATAGAAGCCATTACTGGAGGAGTATGCTCATGTACATGCTGCTCCCAAAAGATTACTAACAGGTGGAATTTATGGGGTATCAGCTACTTTCAAAGACATTTTATTTTAATTTTCATTCTTGGAAGCATCCATGAATTTGATGCTTTCACTTTTTTTCCTCAGTGAGGCAAGAGGTTTTGGAATGTAGTTGATTCAATTAAACATTCTTTTATTCATTAGTACATTTATCTGCACATTTTTAGTTCAATCAACAAATATTTACTAAGTATCTACTACAAACAAGATTAGGTTTTTAAACTTCCTCCCTTCTGGTTTTAAAGCTGATGTTCTCTTTATTCCATAAGACCTTGTGGTCAGTAGAATTGTAATATGATTCCCATATAGTCGCTGGGTTCTAGTCCTGGTTGCTCCTCTTCCAGTCTAGCTCTCTGCTGTGGCCCAGGAAGGCAGTGGAGGATGGCCCAGGTGCCTGGGCCCCAGCACCCGCATGGGAGACCAGGAGGAAACACCTGGCTCCTGGCTTCAGATTGGCGCAGCGCGCCGGCCGTAGCAGCCATTTGGGGGTGTGAGCCAACGGAAGGAAGACCTTTCTCTCTGTCTCTCTCTCTCTCTCTCACTGTCTAACTCTGCCTGTCAAAAAAAAAAAAAAAAGTATGTTAGAATTGTAAGATGATTCCCAACACTTCCTTCTTTCTTATCATACCCGCTCTATAATTATTGCAGCTATAAATATAATCACAAGTTGATTTTTAATTTTTCATATTTATAGGGTCCTATGTGATATTTCATTAAAAGCATACTTTGTGTAATATCTAATCAGGGTGAATACATCCATTCAAACATTTAACATTTCTTTATGGGAAAACACCCAGAAATTCTACCTTCTGTTTCTTTGTAGATAAAAATACAGTACATTATCTATAATCACCTTACTATACAATAAAATTCCAGAATGCCTTACACACATCTACTATAACTCTACATCAATGACTCTTTCCTATCCTTCCCACTCCACTTCCATCTCCAGCTTCTGGTAACCACCATTACATTTTTAAATCCTATGAGATCACCTATGTTTTAGACTCCACGTATATGGTGAGTGTTTGGTATAGTGGTTATAGTCACCCATCTTGGGACACCTGCCTCCCATAATGGAGTCCTTGGGTTCCAGTCCTGGCTCCTCTGCTTCTGACACAGCATCCTGCTAATGAGCACCTGGGGAGGCAGCAGTCGATAACTCAAGGGTTTGGTTTGCTGCCATCCCGATTGTAGATTTGGATTGGGTTCCAAGCACCTGATTTTGGCCTGGCCCAGCCCTGACTATGGCAGGCATTTGAGGGATGAATCAGCAGATGGAACATCTCTGTCTATCTCCCTATATTTCAAATAAAATGAAAGTAAATACATAAAAATTTTAAATAGGGCGATTATACCAGTGGGCCTCACAGAACACCTGAGCCTTTTCATTGTCTGGTCTTGGCAGAAGAAGTTGGGAGATTTGGAGCTGGATTCCAGTCGAGGAATGTTCTCTACTCCTGAGACAGAAGAAGCCACGTGGAAAGGTTCCAACTGTAGCCCTTGAGGAGAAGAATTGACAGTTAACAAAGCAATGAGTATAGAAGTCATACAAGTGCAAAAAAAGAAAGAGAGATTTGGTAATAGACTGATGGAGCTTGGACATACATCTTTCCTTTGCCACATATGCATGTGAGGACACAAACAGTAGATAGTTTGAATTGAGTTTTCTGAGACTCACCTTGAGCTAAAATATGCCAGCCTTCTGATTCTCCAAAGCTGAGAGCATAAAAATTGGTGTTTAAAGTCATTAAGTTTGTGATGATTTGTTACAAAGCAATAGAAAACTAAGTTGCTCTTTCAAAAAAAATCTTATCTCTATTATTATTTTATTTGAAAAGCATAGAGATGGAGAGGCAGACACAGAGAGATCTTTCTATTGGCTCACTCCTCAAATTACAGCAAAAGCCAAGGTTAGGCCCAGCTGAAACCAGCTGAAACCCAAACTTCATCTGGGTTTCTCACATGGGCAGCAATGACCCAAATACTTAAACAATTATCTGTTGGCTCCCATAATGTGAATCAGCAGGAAGTTGGATGAGAATTGGAGCCAGGACTCAAGCACTAGCACACTGATATGGGCTGTCAGGTGTTCCAAGGGGCATCTTAACCTGTGTGCCAAACACCAATCCCCAATGTACTGTTTAGATTTAAAAATTTGGGTAAGTAATAATATATACTGAATTTTATGTGCAGAATTATTTGTTTTGAAGGTAATAAGATATAATATCAAAGTTTAGAAGTCAAAAGATGGCTGAATAGGGTGAAGCCACAGTAACTTTAGCTGCTCTAGGATATGAAAACAAAAGGAGGTCCACATTTTCAGAGGTCTAAAGAAGTGGAACAACAACAAAGACACAGTAGAACAAAAGGAGAGAAGACAGAGATACCACTCCACCTAGCTATTCAATGCAACCAGCTGCTGGCTGTGAGCCACCGATCTACCATGGCAGGATGGGAAGAAATTGCAGTATGCCCTACTGCTTGCAGTTTTAGCTGAGAAGGAATTCCAGAGTCACCCACAGACTTTTCCTTCAGCCAGTGGTGCTGACGGGGATCTGAGAAATGGCTGGGCTTGGAGCAGGGGAGCCATGTTGCTTCCTTGCCCTTCCCCATTCCTGCAGAGTGCCACATTCAGCAGTGAAAAATTGCACAACACACCTCTGTTCTGCTCCTACCAGCATCAGAGTCAGTTAGGGCAGCATGTGGGGCAAAGGACAGATCCTTGCATCCTACAATGGTGAAAGTTGTTGGACATTAGCCCCAGAGCTACACTCAATGCATTCTACATGGGAGAGGCGCATTCACCTTAGCTTCTGGTGGCTAACACCAGAAGCAACCCATTAAAAAGTCTGTGCTCCGCCTGGAAGATCTGGGAGATCTGGGAAATGACCCCACTGTACCCTGCAACACCAGGACTGTAACAATCAGTTCTAAATTTCTCAGTGTCACTGGAATCTATCTGGTTGGTCTCTCTGGACTTAGACCCCCTCTGGACTTAGACCCTCCACCTCTCTAGACTTAGACTCCTCAGAACAAAATCTCCAGAACACCTTGTAGCCACCCTGTAGGCCTGGAGCAGGGTTCAGTTCACATTCCCTAGTCCTAAGACTAGGGCTTTTGGTATTATAAGTGACAGCACTAGTTGGACTCTCCTAACAGGACCTGAGGAAGGGTCTTTCCACACCACAGCCTTAAACTCACAGTGATTGATGCCATGATCCCTGGCATCGCTCAGGCATGCCAGTAGGACAAGAGAACAGCTAAACTTGTCTCTCTCAGAACTTAGAACAAGGCCCTGCCTATCACAATCACCAGGGAAACTGACACCAAACTCTCTACGGACCAAAGATATACACCCCAGGAAATCCATATTCATCTCAAAGCCACACTTCTATCCCTATGAACCTCAGCAGACTAGACCATGTTGTCACTTGTGGACACAATTGACACTGATTAAGACAAAAGAAATTGCTCAGAGACTACACTCCTGGGCACACCTAGAAGGAAAGCCTAAGCAACAAGCCAAGGGATACCCTGCATTGCAGCTGAAGCATAAACTCTTTTCCAATAAACCTACTCCATAAAGTGTCGCTCCCCCTCTTCGTGGAAGAACGACACTAAACCCTGCCTAGGCTTCATATCCGAGTCACGGCACCATTATGTCGCTCCCCGTCTTCGTGGAGGAACGACACAGGACCCTGCGTTGTTCTTTTGTCTGCTCGGCCCTCCCCGGGTTTGCTGCTGGTTCTTCCCGGGTTGGCTACCGACCCTTCCACCTCCGTGGAAGGGCGGTTCCCCCTAGCCACTTTCCCCACTTCCGCGGGGGAGCGCCACACCGCCGGCCGGCTCTCTCGGGGGCTGCTCAGGTGTTCCTTCAGATAGATGCTCCTCTTAGATGTTCCTCCTGCATGTTGTCTCTCTCCTCCTTTATAGTCCTCTTCCACCAATCCCAACTCTGCTACCCACACACTGAGCATGCTGCTCTCCTCCAATCAGGAGCAGGTCCTACAGTTTATTGGTTGAACTGGAGGCAGCTGTGTAGAAGCTGTTTCTCCCTTCTCAGCGCCATATTGTGGGAGAGCAGATGCATAGAATAAGTCTTAATTCCAGTAACTTAGTCCAGTCCGAGTTGCTCCCCACAATAAAGAAAAAGAGATGATTACACCAGATGTGCAAACATCAACATGGGGACACAGGTGACATGAAGATACAAGGTAGCCTGACTACTCCAAAAGAATACAATAACCCTCCAGAATGAGACCCTGAACTGAAGGAAATCTATGAAATGACAGACAGAATTCAAAATAATGATTATAAGGAAATTCAATGAGATGCAAGAGAATACAGATAGATTAAAGAAATGAGAAAAACAATGAGTGACATGAATAAAAATATCACTAATGAGATAGAACTCATTAAGAAGAACCAATTAGAAATTTTGGAGATGAAATCCTCAATCCTTGAAATAAAAATATGACTGCAAGCTTTAACAACAGAATAGACAAAGTAGAGGAAAGAATTTCTGACTCAGAGGACAAGACTTTGAGAATAACCCAATCAAACAAAAATAAGAGAAAAATTAAAAGGAATGAAGAAAGTTAATGTGAAATGTGGGACACCATTAAATCACCAAATATTTGTAACATCGGTATTCCTCTAGGGAAGAAAAGGAAGAAGGTATTTAGAACCTGCTGAGAAATAATAGTTGAAAATTAGTGTATTGCACTCAACAGTCAAAAGTTAAAGACAGTGAAAGACTCGTAAAGACAGTAAGAGACAAGTACTAAATTACGTGTAAAGGAAAATCAATCAGATTAACATCAGACTTTTCAGTGGAAACCCTACAGGCCAGAAGAGAGTGGGAAGATATATTCAAGGTTTTAAAAGAAAAAAAAAAAAAAAAACTTCCAACCAAGAATTTTATATCCAGGGAAGATATCCTTTAAAATTGAAGGAGAAGGACCTGCACTGTGTCTTACCTGGTAAAGCCACCACCTGCAGTGCCAGTTTCCCGTATGGGCACCATTTCTAATCCTCTTTAGAGGATTGCTCCTCTTCCAATCCAGCTTTCTACTATGGCCTGGGAAAGCAGTGGAAGATGGCCCAAGTGCTTGGGCCCCTGGACCCACGTGGGAGACCTGGAAGAAGCTCCTGGTTCCTGATCCACCCAGCTCCAGCAATTGCAGCACATTTAGGGAGTAAACCAATGGATGGAACACCTCACTTTCTCTCTACCTCTGCCTCTGGCTTTCTATAATTTGGTCTTTCAAATAAACAAATCCTTGTTTAAAAAAAGAAAAAAGAAATATCTATTTAAAAAAGGGAAGGAGAAGTTAGATATTTCTCAGATAAGCAAAAACTGAGAGAATTTATCACCACCAGATAAGCCTTACAAGAAATTCTGAAGAGTACCCTGCATTAAAAGTAAATAGCATGATGGGGCTGGTGCCCTGGCTCAATAGGCTAATCCTCTGCCTGCGGCGCCAGCACCCCATATGGGCGCCAGGTTCTAGTCCCAGTTGCTCCTCTTCCAGTCCAGCTCTCTGCTGTGGCCCTGGAGTGCAGTAGAGGATGGCCCAGGTGCTTGCGCCCTGCACCCGCATGGAGACTGGGAGGAAGCACCTGGTTCCTAGTTTCGGATTGGCATAGTTCTGGCCGTGGCAGTCATTTGGGGGGTGAATCAATGGAAGGGAGACCTTTCTCTCTCTCTCTCTCTCTCTCTCTCTCTCTCACTAACTCTATGTGTCAAATAAATAAAAAAAAAAAAGTAAACAGCATGAAAACACATGACACCACCAAATTCACTAACACAGCAAGTAGAATCAGTATCCAGTCAACAAAATGACAGATTTTAGTTCTTAGCTATCAATGCTAATCTTGAATGTAAATGGATCAAATTCTCCAACCAAAAGACTTCAGTTGGCTGAATGCATAATAAATCAAGACTCCACTAAATGCTACCTACAAGAAACTCACCTCATAAACAAAGATACACAGACAATGAAAATAAAGGGATGGAAAAATACATTCTAGGCAAATGGACACCAAAAACAAGCAGGAGCAGCTGTCCTGAAATCAAACAGAGTTTAAATCAAAAACAGTCAAAAGAGACAATGAAGGGCATTGCATTTTGATAAAAGGTTCAATTCAGCAAGAAGACTTAACAATCATAAATATAAATTCACCCAGCACAAGACCACCCAGATACATATAGCAAATACTATTAGAGCTAATGGGAGAGATAGACTCCAACATAATAATAGTGGATGACTTCAACCCCTCCCCCCCAACAATGGACAGATCATCCAGACAGAAAATCAATAATGGCATATCAGAGTTGAAACATATTGAGCAAATAGATCCAACAGATATTTATAGGACATTTCACCCAACAGCTACACAATATCCATTCTTCTCATCAGCACATGGAATATTTTCTAGGGTAGACAGCATATTAGACCACAAATCAAGTTTTAGCACATTAAAAAAATGAAATTGTACCATGTGTCTTCTCAGACCATAAAGGAATAAAACAAGAAATCAACAACAAGAACAACATACATAAATACTTGGAAATTAAACAACATAATTCTGAATGATCAATGCATCATTGAAGAAATTGAAAAGGAAATCAAAAACTTTCTGGAAACAAATGAAAATTAAAAACAGAACATATCAATATCTGTGGGATAGAGTGGAAGTCATATTAAGAGGAAACTTTATAACATTAGGTGTTTATGTTAAAAAAGAGAAATGTCTCAAATTAAAGATGATACATCTTGAAGACTTAGAAAAACAAAAATAAACCAACACAAAATTAGCAGAAGGAGAGAAATAGTAGAAATCAGAGCAGAAATAAATGAAAGTGAAACTAAAAAATATAAAAGATCAGACTAACAAAGAAGGAAAGAAAAAAACTCAAATAAATAAGATTGGAGATAAAAATGAGACATTACAACTGACAACGCTGAAATACAAAGTTTCATAAGAAACTACTATGGAGAACTATATACTAATAAATTGGAAAATCTTGAAGAAATGGATAAATTCCTGGATATATACAACCTATCAAGATTAAATCAAAGGGATGTAAACAACCTAAACAGATTCATAACAAGCAATGACATTGAAGCAGTAATCAAAGTCTTCCATCAAGGAAAATTAAGTACCTGATGATTTTACTTTAGGTTTTTATAAAACATTGAAGGAGGAAATAACCCCAATATTCTTGAAACTATTCCAAAATATTGAACAGTAAGGAACTTTGCCAGACTCTTTGTATGAGGTGAGCATTACTGTGATAGCTACATCTAAGATATGACACAAAAAGAAAACTGTAGACCTATAATCTTAGTGAACATAGATGCAAAAATTCTCAACAAAATATAGGCAAATCAAATCCAAAACTAAATCAAAAAGATCATACATCAGGATCAAGTGGGATTTATACCATATTGAATGGTTTGACAGTCTCAAATCAATAAACATCATAAATCACATCAATAGAGTAAAGAACAAAAACCATATGGTTATCTCACTAGATGCAAAGAAACCACTTGATAATATTCAACAGCCCTTCATGATAAAAACTCTCCGTAAATTAGGTATAGAAGGAACATTCCTCAAAACAATAAAGGCTATATATGACAAATCAACAGTGAATATTATACTGAATTGTTAGGAAAATGGCACAGTTTTATCTATGGCACGATCTACACCCTGATTTACATCCTAAGCTCTAGCCCCTGCCGCCATTGCTGAAAGCCAGGTGACCACATGGCCCAACCACTGTTGTCAAGCTCCACCCTCATCCTAATGGGATTCACTGTTCCTGCCTCCCTGCCTGCCCTCGGGCAAAAAGTTTTAAAAGGACCTGTTCCTGAACACCTGGCTCTCTTGGCTCTTCTCTCCTGTTCTCTTGGCTCCTCTCATCTGCTCTCCTCCCCCCTCTCGTCTCTTTTCTCTCTCTTCTCTCCTCGCTAGCTCCTCTCCTCTGTGTTTCTCTCTTATACTCTCTTTCTCTCTCTTATCCTTTGTCCCTCCCCTCCAGTCTGCTGGGTTTTCCCCAATAAACCCTTTCCCTTACTCTGGTGTTTGGTGTGCTTTGTGACAGCTAACATGAATGGAGTAAAGCTAAAAGCATTTCCCTAAGATCTGTAACAAGACAAGATGTCTACTTTTGCCACTCTTATTCAAACAGTCCTGGAAGCTTTAGTGGGAGCAATTATAGAGGATAAAGAAATAAAGGGCATTAAAATTGGAAAAGAGGAAGTCGAGTTATCCATGATTGCAGATGACATGATATACATGGAAAAACCCAAACACTCCACAAAAAAAGCTGTTAGAATTGATAAACCAATTGAGAAAATTTGCAGATTACAAAATAAATACAAAACACTGTAGGTTTTTGTATGCAAATGATAAACTCATAGAGAAATTAAGAATCCCATACACAATAGCCACAAAAAAATCAAATACTTAGGAACATATTTAACCAAAAATTGAAAGATCTCTACAATGAAAATAAATTATCAAACATTGATGAAAGGGCACAAAAATGGAAAGATACACCTTACTAATGGATTGCAAGAATCAGTATCATTAAAATGTCTATCTTACCCAAAGCAATCTACAGATTCAATGTAATCCCTATCAAAATACTAATGATAATTTTTATTGAATTGGAAAAAAATCCTAAAATTCATATGGAATCACAAAAGACCCCAAACAGCCAAAGAAATCCTGAGCAAGAAAAATCAAGCTGGAGGTATGATAATATCTAACTTCAAAGCACATTACAAAACTACAGAAATTAAAATAGCACGGTACTGGCATAAAAGCTGATACATAGATAAGTAGAACAGAATAGGGATCCCAGAACTAATCCACATACATACACTCAATTGATTTTTGACAAAAGTGCTCAGACCATGCAGTGGAATAAGGACAACCTCTTCAACAAATGGTGCTGGCAGAACCGGATATATATTAAAATGAATGAAATTAGATCCCTACCTCTAACCATAGACAAAAATCAACTCAAGATAATCAAAGAACTAAATTTAAGACCAGAGATTATGTATGAAGTTATTGGAAGAAAACATAGGGAAACCAATCCAAGACAGTAGTGTAGGGGATGACTTCTTGGACAAGACACTCAAAGCACAGGCAAGAAAAGCAATACTAAACAAATGGAGCTATATCAAACTCAGAAACTTTTGCACAGAGAAGGAAATCATCAATAGAGTGAACAGCTTCAGCAGAATGGGAAAAAAAATATTTTCAACGTACTTATCCAACAAAGGATTAATATCCTGAGTATATCAGCAACTTTGCCAACAATAAAAAAAAAATAGTCAATCCAGTTAAGAAATGGGCAAAGGACTTCAATAGATAATTCTCAAAAGAAGAAATACAAATGGCCAACAAATATATGAAAAGATGCTTAACATCATTAGACTTTAGAGAAATGCAAATCAAAACCACAATGAGATTCCACCTCTCCCCTGTCAGAGTGGCTAAAACACAAAACAGAGAGAGTAACAACTGTCAATGAAGATGTGGACAAAGGGGAACAATTATACACTGTTGGTGATAATGTAAATTAGTGAAGCCACTGTTGAAAACAGTTTGGCGATTTCTTAAAACATCTAGAAGTAGACTTGCCATGTGATCCATCAGCCCCAGTACTTGGTATAAACCCAAAAGACATGAACACATTGTATCAAAGAGATACCCACACCATTATGTTCATAGCAACACTGTTCACAATAGCCAAAATTAGGAATCAACCAAGGTGTCCATCATCAGATGAATGGATAAATTAAATTTGGTATATATACACAATGGAATGTTATTCAATTAAAAAAGAGCTAAATTCTACCATTTGCAGTGAAATTGGTGCAACTGGAGGACACCAGGTTAAGGGAAATAATCCAGCCACAGAAAGACAAATACTGCATGTTCTTCCTTATATAGGGGAACTAAATTTAAAAATAAATAAATAAATAAATAAGTGAATAAATGCCAATGTGTACTAGTGCTGCAAATATAGTTTTGTAAAAATGTGTTTTATGCCTTTGTCAAACCAATTGTTAAGAATGTGATAGACCTATAGTTTTAGTGATCTGTGATTACTTCAAAGTTTACTATATATGGGTTAGATAGTCATTTTTCTATTCACTTATTGTTCTCTTTACATTTATTTTATTTATTTGAAAGACAGAGTGACAGAGAGAGGTAGAGACAGAGAGAGACAGAGGTCTTCTATCTGCTGGTTCACTCCCCAGATGGCCGCAACAGCCAGAGCTGCACAGATTCAAAGCCAGGAGCCAGGAGCTAGGAGCGTATTCCGGGTCTCCCACATGGGTGCAAGGGCCCAAGGACTTGGGCCATCTTGTACTGCTTTCCCAGGCCACAGCAGAGAGCTGGATGGGAAGAACAGCAGCTGGGACTAGAACCAGCGCCCATATGGGATGCTGGCGCTTCAGGCCAGGGCTTTAACCTGCTGCGCCACAGCACCGGCCCCTCACTTATTGTTTATAGCTGGAGTCTTTTTGCTTTTTACTGGATAAACTTCTTATTTGTTTAGATATTAAACCTTTTTACTGTAATGTACACTTAAAATACATTATCTCAAAAACAAGACAGAAGGGGAGGAGAAAGGAGAATGGGAGTAAGAAAGGGAAGAGGGAGAGGGCGGGGGGAGGGAATATCACTGTTTTTAGAATTATATCTACAAAGCATTTTGAATCTGTTAAAAACTAATTAAAATTTTTAAAAATTATCCAATTACGAGATAGGCAAAACTAAAGTGATGAGACACAATTGTGCTAAAGGATTTTAAGTTTCCTTTTAAAGCCCAGCATTTATGATTGCTTCTTCTATTATTTTATGACCTCTCAGGTCCCTTCTTATCAAAGTAACTCTGTATGTTTCATGAATTTTGTTATACAGACTAATAGAATTACTAGTTGACTCTCAGTGAGGCCTTGGGGAAGCTGTAGTCCACCATACCATGTGATCGTGGACATGAGATATTTTCCAGGGCCCTGAGTCATTGCATTTACATTTTTGCATCTTTGAAATGTTGTTAATTTTAAAATAGTCTATTTTAATTTATAACATGGTAACTATAGCAGATATAACAACACAAACCAAAGCACCTTTTAAGAGCTTCAATTTTGAGGGTGTGTGGGAGTTTGAAACATTTTCCTTGAAGTATTAATAGACTCAGGAACATAAATACTAAAATATCAAAAAGAGTACATTAGTGTACTCTTGTTCTGTCTTGAACCAAGCACATAAAAACTGCCTCTCCCCTGGGATTTTATGAAGACCAATTACATTGACAGGAACAATATCAAAACCAAAGAGAACACATAGAACAGGAATATGAATGATTACAAAAGCTTAAAAAATAATTTTTAGGTGATGAGGGTTAAATATAAGTAGTTTTTTTTTTAATGGGGACAGACCCCCCAATTCTTGTCTCAGCATGACAGAATTCAAAGCAGAGACATATATAAAGTGTAAGAAGGAGAGCAGGATTTATGTAAAAGAATAGTACACATTCAGGAACTAATGGTATAGCCTCTCTCCATCAGGAAAGAGTGGCTATTATTGTCCCTACCAAGGTTCAAATCATTGCTTTATCAGGTAAGGGGTGGTGCCCTCAGTGAATACATAAACAGGGCGGAGTGTGCTTGTGGCTCCAGCACAGTGGTGATCTCTGGGAAGGCGTCCTGTGTCTCCAGGTGGAGCTCAGCATGTACCTGGTCATCACGGTGTCTCACACATGATGGGGAAGTGGGTGTGCAGAGCCTGTTGCATGTTGGATTGTCATGGAAAAGTGTAGGACTGCAAGCGGTGAGGAGCTCCAGCGAGGACCCTGCTTGCCCTCTGTCAGCTCCTTCTCCCTCATCCAGCCCCCTGCCTAGGCAGTATCAGGTTGGGTTGGATACTTGCTTTCCTTCCAAGTCTCATTACCTACTTGCCATTTTTACCCCAAGGGGGTAGGGTCAGAGGCAAAGTACAAATATTCCATTCAGGAAACAGGTTGAGAACAACAACAGAGGCCTGTACTCTGGTGTAGCACGGTAATCCACTGCCTGTGATGCCAGCTTCCATGTGAGGACTGCGTCAGCTCCCATCTACTCCACTCTGATCCAGCTCTGTTCTAATGCTCCTGGGAAGGTAGCAGAAAACCACCAAGTCCTTGGGCCTTTGCCATTCACATGGGAGACCTGGGTGAAGCTCCTGGCTCTTGGCTTTGGTCTGGTGCAAGCCCAGCTATTGTGGCCATCTGGGGAATGAAACAGTGAATTTAACATTTCTTTCTCTCCCTCTCCCTTTCCCTCTCCCTCTCCCCTCCCTGCACTCTGTAATTCTGTTTCAAGTAAATCTTTAAAAAAAAAGAAAAACAAGGGGCCAGCGCTGTGGTATGGCGGGTTAACGCCCTGGCCTGAAGTGCCGGCATCCCATATGGGCACCCGTTCAAGACCAGGCTGCTCCACTTCCGATCCAGCTTTCAGCTATGGCCTGGGAAAGCAGGAGAAGATGGCCCAAGTCCTTGGGCCACTGCACCCACGTAGGAGACCCAGAAGAAGCTCCTGGCTCCTGGCTCCTGGCTCCTGGCTCCTGGCTCCTGGCTTCAGATCAGCACAGCTCTGGCCGTTGCAGCCAATTGGGGAGTATACCATCAGTTGGAAGACCTCTCTCTTTCTGGGCCTCTCCTTTCTCTGTGTAACTCGGACTTCAAATAAATAAATAAATCTTAAAAAAAAAAGAAAAAGAAAAACAATTATTGGGCAATACAGGGAATGTAAAAGTGAAAACTCCCCGTGGTGTTAGGCAATGTTGAATTGTGAACTTGGCTGGAATTCTTGCAAATGTTGACAAAACAAAGGGACCCTGGCTGGAGTCTTCTCTTCAGGTAACAAATATTTATGACCCCAGATAGAAATTAGAGTGAAAGAGGAGAGGCTTCTGAAGGAAATGCCAGACAATGGGAAAAGAGCAGAGTCTAATACAATCTTCATTCACTTAAAATAGTGTCTTGGGCAAAATTTTCTAAGTTTTAACTGTGATCAAGGGGAAAAATAAGATCTGATCTTCTACACACATAACAGGCAATTTTCTTTTGGAAGTTGAAACAAGTAAAACTGTACTTCTAAATTTTTTCCTAGAATTACAGGCACTTGAACTGTGTTGTAATAGTCTGTTTTCTGATAGAAGTATGTTACCTAAAGAGTACATTAATATGGCTTACTGAGTACGACTAGCTCATAGATCTCACAAACCACTATTGAATGAATTATTAGATCAATCATGTGACCAGAACTGTTGGCCAGGTGCAAACACTATAGCAGCCCTACCCACAAGGAAGCAACTATGTGCAGTGATGAATAACTTGTGGTAATGCTGTCAGCAACTGGGCAGGGAGGTTCTTTATTCACTCATGCATTGGTACTGCAAAAAGTTTGTGCAAAAATGGACATGAAAATTGTTTATTTTGGTGCAAAAATAGTTTTAAATTCATGCAGTGTTTTTTGTAAGATTCACTTTTCATGAACTTTCTGAAGACACCTCATATGCATGAATTTCAAAGATATTTGCCCAAATAACCTTAATTTCATTCCCAGGAACATTTCAAATACACTTGTATATCGAAGCCCTGAAATGGTGTATGGCACATTGCTGGAGTTTAATAAATAATTAACAGTTTTTAAGTTGGTGCTTCCCATGGTGCATATTACCAGAGTTTGAAACGGAAGCAGAGCCAGGCCTCAAACCTAGTGTGTATCTCATGTGGCACTTTAACTGCAGTAACAAGTGCTTGTATCAATAGGTGGTTTTTATTTATGCTTTAAACCAAGACATAAATTGAAACTCTGAGAAGATAAACATTAACATGTAACTAAATATATTTGTCAGGATACTGTTTATTATAAAAATGAATAATTAAGGAAGTTAATATATGCACATATTTTATGAACTATGTAGAGCCTATGTAACTTGATCTTTAATGGGAAATAAAAACTTCCTCTTGGATTTCTGTGCTATGATTCTGTGGATTTTATTTAATTTAGAGATTTTTTTTTTAATTTCTGGAGTCATAGTTGACATCTGGAGATATATTTAGTGTGAATAATTCAATCAATTGTTAAAATTAATTTACTCTTCAGCTAGTAGTCAGAGACACTTGCTATGGGATATTTAATATCTTTACTTCTTAAAATATCACTAACCTTTGAGGACAAATTATCATGTACCTAACTTGCTTCCAGGAAGTAGTTTACTTACAGGAAAAAATTTGTCTCTCTGAGTTGTAATTTCAGCTCTCTATTTAGTGAAATAGGTTCACACAATTAAAAGTATGTGAAAATACATGTTTTCTTATCCAAAATATGAAATACAATATAAGTTAGAGCTGGAAAGGATTTTAGGGGTCAATGTGATATGATATCTTCATGTTGTATGTGCAAATATTCAAGTTCAGAGTGCTTACATAAATTTTTGATGTTGAGACACCTAATTAGTGATAAAGCAGGGGCACTATCCAAGTTTCCCAATACTCAGTCAATTTTCCCCAAGCACAGTAAAATTTCCCATAATCTGATATTTATAATATTGGTTGTAAACAGGATGATTCCAGATGGAAAGTATGCCTATTAAAATGTTATTACATATTCATTTAAAAATATACCAGGCATTTCTGGCTTCTGCTTAGGAAATGAAAACTGTAAAAAGATTGCTTACATGATACCAGTCAGAAAAACAAGATAATTTCCAAAACCATAAATTTTCTGTAATCTATCATACAAGTGAGGTCACGGATTCACCAACCAAGTAAAGTTGAAGAAAGACAGGTACTTTGAAGGAGAGAGCTATTAACCACACTCCAGGACTAACCTGAGAGCTGACAGATGGAAAATGGGGCTTTTGTTCAAGTTTGTAAAAATAATTCAGCCAAAAATTTTGAAGAAAAACTGTTCAAATTGGAATGTGGGCAAATGTAAGAATGTGGAACCTCCAGGAGCTGGAGACACAAGGGGAACTTGGACCACTTGTAGGCTATGTTTTTTTAGTATACGTGCTGCCGAATCGAGCATGGTAGGCTGTTCTTTACAGCTCGCCACAAGGACCTAGCTGGGAGATTAGGGGCAGGTGGAAAAGAGCTTTCCTCACGGTTCGGGTCTGGAGAAGGCTAGGGGTCGTTACTGGGAGAAAGACAGCAAGTCCATCTGGCCGCTTCTCTCTGTGAAAAAATGGCTGATGTCACAGGGGCAGCAAATCCTACCACACCCAGGTCACAGGTCAAGGCCCACTGGGGCTGGGCAGAAGAAAAAATCTCCTTTCTATCTATTTTGAAAGAAGCAAGAAATCTCCTGAGCCAGACCACAAGAGATCTACCAGTGCTGGAGAAGGGCCACTGAGAAAGCTCTGAGATACAGTGATACAGGGCTGGACTGGTGCAATGGCAACCCTACTAACCACCACCATTTGGCTGGTGAGAATCAAATAACCAAACAGCCATGGTCTTCTGCTGGGGAGGAGCAAATGCTTACAGAGAAAACCTCCCTAAGTGCAGGAGCACAGGCAACATCTAAAGCTGAGAGTAGAGCAGGAACATGACAAATAACCCTGCAGCAAATCAGTTCCCACCCTAACCACAATTAACACAGTAGGAAATTGAAACTGAAGCACTTAAGGTAGCATAGCAACAACTCTACTCCAATGCAACTTAACCTCTTGACTACAATGATCAACTCTCTCCCCTATCCTGGACAGACTAAAAGCCTGGCTGAAGAGCAGACATGCCCATTTCCAGGCAGACATACTTCTTACTTCAGTCTCCACTGTTCTACACACAATGTTAAACTTTCAACAGAATCATGAGATACACAAAGAAGTAAGCAAAACACAACACTTTGTTGATAGGCAAAGTATGAAAAAAGCAATACTCAGATATGATCCAGATATGGGAACTACCACACAGCATTTATGTGTGGTCATAATTAACATGCTAAAGGTTCTAGTGGAAGTTGAAGAATATGGATATAATTAGTGGAATGTAAGCACTCTGGACATGAATCTTAGCAGATGCAACATGACTGTATCATAGCATGTTGACCTCTGAGATCTTCTCCAGCTCAAGTTTCCATTCTATTTCATATTTGGGGTATGAATATGAAATGTATCCACCATTCCAGTAGAGATACGGAAACTATAGAACCAACACAAATGGAAATGCTCAAAATAAAAGTACAGTGACAGATATGAAGAGTATCTTCCATGGGCTCATAGTGGACTTGACACATTGGAGAGAAAATCAGTGAACTTGAAGACAGAAGCACAAAGATAAAAAAAAAATGAGTGAAATGTATTAAAAATACAAGTAGCCCCTCAAAACTATGATCTGAACTCTATTACTTAGATGAGCCTGTATAAATTGTAAAGTTAACATTGATACAGATAAGAACACTTAGTGATGTGTAATACTAATACCCTATGATGAGAACATACTCTGCTCTTATTTGCAAAACCTATAACCCCAGCATAATCATAAGAAAGCCATCAATCAAATCTCAGTTAAGAGATACTTTACAAAATTACTGATCTCTGCTCCTCCAAACAGTCTAGGTCTTCACAACTAAGGTCTGAGAAATGGGGAACCTAGGGAGACATGATGAATAGATGTAATGTGTGTTCTGAATGGGGCTGTGGAACGTGGAAAGAACAGTAAGAGGAAAATAAGGAATTGTAAATAAACTAGAAGCATTAGTTTATAATAACATACCTTTTCTTGGATCATTAATAGCAACAAATGCACCCAACAATGTGATATGCTGCTAATCAAGGAAATCTCATGTGTGGTATGTTGAAACTCTTGGTAGTATTTTCACAATTTTTCTTGTAAATCTAAAACTACTCCAAAATCAAAACTTCATTTAAACAGTTGATTTTAAATCTCATTTAAGTAATAAGTTAGTATGCAGAAATAGTAAATTAAAAAATCCTGTGAAAGCTGTTTGAGAATAATTGAAACTTCAAGAAAATCGTTCAAATTGTTATTATGCAGTGACATGATGTTTTCCAATTTATCTTTCTTAAACAAAGTCCCAATTCTCTGACCTTTTATGCAATCCCCTAACTCAGTAAAACTCTCTGTTTGGGAGCATCACAAGAGCACAGTCTATGCCTACTTATTTTTCTTGGCATCCTGTATAATAATGTTCAAAATGGAATGGATTCAAAATTTACCAAATCAGTGAGTATGAAGATGAAGGCTTCCGAGTGCATTTCTTTGATTTTATGTCACCCATTGCTCACAGGTGGTGAGAAGCCCAGATGGTCATCTTTTCCTTTAGAGTCATTCTAACATTTTGATTGTTGATAGTCACAAAATTGTCACAGGGATTTTGTGTGTGTGTGTGTGTGTGGTTACTTGCATTTCCTTGTATCGAGGTAAAGATCGGTGAACCTCTTCTCAGTGAACCTCTTCCTGCTTAAAACCAGGCCAGTTCCAATCCCGCTGTGGTGGCCGCCTGGAAACCTGTCCCGAGGATTCTGCGGCTGTGAGTGCTGTCATCAGTGTAAGAGTGAAGGGAAGGGGCCAGCACTGTGGGGTATGGGTAAAGCCACTACCTGTGGTGCCGGTATCCCATAGGGGCGCTGGTTCGAGTCTCGGCTGCTCTACTTCTGGCCCAGCTCTCTGCTATGGCCTGGGAAAGCAGTAGAAGATGGCCCAAGTCTTTGGGCCCCTGCACCCAGATGGGAGACCAGGAAGAAGCTCCTGGTTCCTGGCTTCGGATTGGCTCAGCTCTGGCTGTTGCAGCAATCTGGGGAGTGAACCAGCGGATGGAAGATCTCTCTGCCTCTGCCTCTCTGTAAATCTGCCTTGAAGATAAATAACTAAATATTTAAAAAAAAAAAAAAAAGAGTGAAGGAAAGGCTAAGATGATGCCGGAATGACTCATGAGTCACTTACAAGACAACCTCAACTTGAAGACTGCTTGACACTGATAAGTGTTGTCAGTCTCATGAGAGAACTCTGAAATCTTGAAACGTTGGATATTAAATGTATTTTTCATTTTTTCTTAAACATTATCTTAACGTGAGACCGAGACAAATAGAAAAATAAACCCTCCACTTGCTGATTTGCTCCCTAAATGCCCACAAGAGCCAAAGCCCCGAACAAGAGCTGAATCCAGGTCTCTCACAAAGGTGGCAGGAACTTGAACCTTCACCTGCTGCCTCCTGGGTGCATTTCAGCAGGAAGGAGGAGTCAAAAGCAGAGCTGGGGGGCCAGCATTGTGCTGGAGAAGGTTCAGCCTCTGCCTAAAGTGCCAGTATCCCAGTTCAGAGCGCTGCTCCTGGTCCCAGATGCTGCACTTCTGATCCAGCTCCCTGCTAATGTGCTTGGGAAAGCAATAGAAAATGCCCCAGCCAGGCTCAGACTGGCACGATATGAGGAGTGAACTAATGGATGGAAGATTCTCTCTCTCTCTCTCTCTCTCTCCTCCTCCTCCTCCTCCTCCTCCTCCTCCTCCCCCTTATCTTTGTATCTCTGCCTTTCAAATAAATACATCTTTAAAAAAAAGCAAAGCTTGGACTTGAACCTAGGCATTCTGAAAGGGCATAAAGGCATCCAAAGTATTGTCTTATTTGCTGTGCCAAGTGCCCGCCCACAAATGTATAGATTTCTATGTGTAAAATGAGACATTTTGGCAGGTGGCTCATGAAGGGCTGGGTAAGGGACCTTCCTGGCCTCTCTCAGTTCTAGCCACAGTGGAGGTTACCAAGTTTGCCTATTTGTGAGGCTGCTTTGGGGGGGCAGTTATTTTTTAATATATTTCCACCAAAATCTTTATGAAACCATGTAAAAATCAGTTTTTAGATAAACATTGCAAGTAAAAGATTTATCGCAGCATCACTACTGACAGGCAAGGAAAATAAATTTAAGTAAACATAGAGGGTGAAACATTCCGTTTTGTAGCTTAAGATATTTTTTATTAGATGGAAAGAGGCCAATAGCAATCTTTCACATTTGAAAAGCGCTTGCCAGTTAGCCTGGCAATGATCCCAGGACTGATTTCTGGGAAAGCTCTAAATTACCTTTGACTTATCACAGATGCAGATTTAAATCATCCCAACTGAGTTCATCTCAGCTGAGACCGAGTGAGAGAATCAATGCCCTCCCCACTTGCCTCATCTGCCACCCACTCACAGCTGACTGAGAAAGGGGTTGCTGTGATCACCAGCCAGGTGAAGCTTCCCAAGGGGTCAGCAGCATTTCTATTTATAGAAACTTCTAGAATGCTGTTGAGTGGGAAAACTTCACACTGCATCATTTATCAGATAGATTGTAAACTCCTAAGGACAGGAGAGTTCTTTTACATATCTCTGCATTTTGGGGGCCTAGGGAAAGCAACTGAGATTGCATTTACTGTCAGTTTTCTTACTGATGGTTACTTGTCTGTGGTATATGCAGCTCGAAGCCAGTTGTCCATCTCTCCCTCCATCCTCCATCCATCATACCAGTCAACAAACATTTGGCTAGGCATCTACTATTATTAAGCATGAAGCAATGAATAAGTCAGTCTTGGGCCTTCAGAAGATCCTTGTTGGTGTGAGAGAATTAGAATTCTCCAAATGTTAAGTGCTAAGATAGAGATAGACATAAGGTATGATAGGGTAGAAATAAAAGGAGTGTTTGCACCAAGTAGATCACATATAGGGAACAAACATGAATCAAGAACAATGAGTTTGCCAAGAAGACAAGGTGTGCCAGAGCCTCCCTTCTGCACTGATGATCTGATACAAAGGCACGGAGGCATGGGCAGCATGACATTGCAGCAGGATGTCACAGTTCCCCAATCTTCAAAAGGTGACTAGGGGGAGCATAGCTCTTCTACCTTGGTTTTCTGAGGATGGATCAGAAGTACAATTGTTGTGGGCTAGGTTGGGCCTAAATTTCTACTCCAGCCTCTTGCCTCTTACTTACAGAAGCATTGTAAGTACAGACACAAACATGACGTGCATAGTGATAATGTTGATTAACAAAGTGAGGAAAACACACACACACACACACACACACACACACATGTAGGCTTTGTTTAGGGAGAGTAGGCCAGGAAAGGTAAAGAGTCTCACATACCCTGCTCACTCCAGTCCATGTGCACATGTGCAGAGGTAGAGCATGCATACCTTTGCTTTACTTGGATTTTTTTTTTTTTTTACAGGCTGAGTTAGACAGTGAGAGAGAGAGAGAGAGGTCTTCCTTCCGTTAGTTCACCCCCCCCCCTCAAATGGCCATGTACCAGGTACTTCCTCCTGGTCTCCCATGGGGTGCAGGGCCCAAGCACTTGGGCCATCCTCCACTGCCCTCCCGGGCCACAGCAGAGAGCTGGACTGGAAGAGGAGCAGCCGGGACTAGAACCCGGGGTGCTGGCACCACAGGTGGAGGATTAGCCAGTTGAGCCCCTTGGCTCTTTATGAGCTTAGAAACAGAATTGTACTGGCCCCAGGTCAGAGGTAATGGGAAGTACTTCCTTGGGATGGATCATCTGATTGACAGGAGAGCAGATAAGATTACAGGGACTCTGTTTGGCGGGAGGGGAGGGTGGATTTCAGCTTGTGAACTTAATCTAGCTACCTGATTATCCCACATCACCGTTAGTGTCTGTGCATTTGTTCAGAGAAAAAAAATGAAGAATAAAAATAATGTATTTAAATACTTTAAAGGAAATATTATTTTTCCTACAAATTAGGAGTTAAACTACAGGAATTTATGACTGACTATAAAGGACATTGCAACTGAATGATGACTTCTTTTCAAAGGGACGCACCTGGATCAACGCTGAAACCAGTAAGTCAGAACAGGTGAGCAGCCTCTCCTGCAGCTCTGGCAGAAGTGTGACTGTTGAATTGTAGTTCTTGCATTGGAGAAGGACATCCACTCCATCATTTTTTTTTCTTTGAGTTGAAATATCTGTTTTGTTCATTAATCTGACAGTTGAACACAGAGAAGTGTTTGAAAATACGTCCGGCTCTCCCTGAGCTCTGCAGGTACTCCCCTTGGCAGCTGAGAAGTCAGGAGCCTAGCTGCGAGGAGCAGCAGTAACAGGTGCAGATCCTAACCTGCAAGGCACTGTTGCAAGCACCAGTGGGAACGCATGTTCTCATTCATTACTTTGAAGTAGTCTGCTCACTAGGCAAACTGCAAATGTGTTCATTTGGGTCTATTAGCAATAAAGAGTTAGCAGATAGATTGGAATTTTGGATAGCTGTTCAATTAGAGTGAACATCAGAGGAACATATAAGATTGTATCTATCCTTTGGAAAATTGTATATTTTTTCAGTGGAGATAATTTCTTTCATTCATTCAATTTAAAATTGTTACATCATTTAACTAATTATTGGATAACATCCAGTTTCTAGTCAGTTTTTATGCTCGTATGACTTCAATGACTTGAAAAGTTCCTTCTCCTTAAGAAGCATTCTTTGATTATTGATTTTTATTCATCATATATTATTTGAATGTGTATTATGTACCATACATTGGCTAGTTTCTGAGAATATACAAAGTAAACAAAACCAGACACAACCAGGTTGCTGCCTTTATTGTTTTGACATTTTCTTTTTAATTCTTTACTGAGAATCTACTGGATTTTCTGTGGTTGGTGGTTGGGAAAGCAAACTACATGTTCCCAGTAGGGTTCTTTTACAACCATAGAATCAGGGAGAGAAAGAAGCATAAGAAGATGCTTTTCTTCTCTTCAGGGAAGGAGTCACAGCCTTTGCCTAAATAATAGAAATTGTTAAATAAATTGACTACTCTGACACATGTGTATATACTATATACAATGCTGAAACAGGCATTATAGAGTCAATGTAAAATGAATTCCAGAAAGTATAGATACTAAAAAACTTGGAGAAATAATAAGAAATATCCAACCTTGGTTTTAAAATATTCAGTAGGGTTTTTTTTTATCATTGCTTCAAGGACATTTTGCTTTTCACATTGATAAGACATAAACCAGTACAAGAGCCTAAAAGGAGATAGAACAATAGCACAGTTGGGGTTTTGATGTGGCCCCTCCCTCTACCAGAATGTTCTCTGACATTTGGCATCCCTAAAAATCTAGCCAGGATGTTAGAATTTTGGTTTCCTTTATTATTTACCAATTTGTAAGGAATAGAGGCATTTTTTAAAAGTAAGAAAATAGGTAAGTTTTAAGTAGAGGCCACACCAAGAAAGTGATGTAAAGAAAAATGAAAAAATAATCTACACACGAATACATCTGGCTTTTGTGGCTTTTTCTGACTCTTTTCACAAGAAAAACTGGAAATTTCACATGAGATGGCTGAAGAAATTCTAAATAATGGGAGAGAAGGGACGGATTGCTGTGTTCACTGTACCACAGACAGCATCACAGACAAGAACAGTGCTAGCCTGTTGCACCTGCTAATTACCTCTACCCAGAACATACTCTTCCCTTCAGTCCTTTAGCCAGTTGATAAACTCGCTGAATATTCTTCTTTATTGGGGGGTTTTTCAGCTCACAGTGATCTCTGACTTGTCTTTGTCTCCCTTTTCCTGTTTAGACATATGCTTCTTGGCGATTTTTTAGATTCCTTTGTTATTGCTTAGCTCTTACAGGCATACATATCTCATTCACTCCCACCTCACCTACTTCAGTCACAAACCTTTTTAGATCAGGGGTGAGTCCTTAGGTATTTCTATATCTTTTACATGGGCAAGTCAGAAAATCAGTACCTGAAGCACGTCATGATTTTAGGTAACTCAGGAACTACTTTCTACATTTGGAACAAGTAGATTTAGGAGCCTGCTGGAGCAGCAAGCAAACTTTCAGATCACATCTGAGCCACATGCATCTTTCATCTAATGTGGGCTTCTTTTAGGAACTTCCAGATTTTCACAAATGAAACAATTAAATAAAGAATGAATGAGTTGTATCTCATCTGGCAGTCTTACAGTGGTCACAAAAATATGGAATATTTTGGATTCTTATAAGAAAAATCTTTGAGGAACCTTTATTTGATCAGAGGTTTATGAGGGACATAGGATAGGGGCCTGGTGTTGTGGCATAGTGGATAAAGCTGCTGCCTGCATGGCAAGCTCCCCATATGGGCATCGGTTCAAGTCTCAGCTGCTCCACTTCTGATCCAGCTCTCTTCTATGGCCTGGGAAAGCAGTGGAAGATGACCCAAGTCCTTGGGCCCCTGCACCCACGTGGAGACCTGGAAGAAGCTCCTGGCTCCTGGTTCCAGTCTTCGCAACAGCCCAGCTCCAGCTGTTGTGGCCATTTGGGGAATGAACCAGTGGATGGAAGACCTCTCTCTCTTTCTACCTCTCTACCTCTGTTTCTCTGTAACTCTGCCTTTCAAATAAATAAATAAAATCTTTTATAAAAGAAGAGGGACACAGGATAATCTCTCCAATGCCTTGTGTCAAATACACAAGATGTTGTAACTTACGCTCTATTCAGGAAAATGCCAGAATTCTGTACAGCCTAGAAGAGCATTTGCCCTGGCTCTTTTCACCCCTCCCTAGTGTTTAATCAATGTCTTATTAAGAAGAATGTATGCATTACCAACAAACCTTATTTCTTGCTTCTGAGGCTACTCTGAATGTTCTACTTCAGTTCTATTGCACTATTGACATCTGGCTTGCCTAGAGTCCCCTTTGCTGACAGAGTAATGAATTACAGTTCAGAGAGACAAAAATAGTGGTGGTAAAGTGAAACTTATAAAAGTGCAGTGCAAGAGAGGATTGGGTCAGTTGACAGAGAGCATGGCAAACTTTCTTTCTGGTTTGGGACATTTATTCCTTAGGATGAGGGTCACTGACTGGTGATTTGGTGATGATGCTATGATTGGTGTTTATGATTGACATATGGGAGCTGCATACTATGGGGCTCTCTAGACATGCGGCTATAAACTAGACTTTGCTGGTTTGACTGAATCCCATTTTTTTTTTTCACTTTTGACAGGCAGAGTGGACAGTGAGAGAGAGAGAGACAGAGAGAAAGGTCTTCCTTTTGCCGTTGGTTCACCCCCCAATGGCTGCTGCGGCCGGTGTGCTGCAGCCGGCACACCGCGCTGATCTGAAGGCAGGAGCCAGGTGCTTCTCCTGGTCTCCCATGGGGTGCAGGGCCCAAGCACTTGGGCCACTCTCCACTGCACTCCCTGGCCACAGCAGAGAGCTGGCCTAGAAGAGGGGCAACCGGGACAGAATCCGGCGCCCCGGCCGGGACTAGAACCCGGTGTGCCGGCGCCGCTAGGTGGAGGATTAGCCTATTGAGCCACGGCGCCGGCCTGAACTCCATTTTTATCAGGATACCTGAACCACAAGTTAATCTGCCAAGTGGGTAGTCTTGAGTGGTTCCCTACAGAGAGCGGCAACCTTCGCTTCGCCTCCTAAGGAGGGTTTTGTGGTCCTTCCTCAGTTGCTCATGTCAATTACCATCCACTTTAAGGTTTTTTTTTTTATCATAACTACCTTAAAATGATGCTTACTGGCAAGTTTTAAAACCAGAATCTAAGAACTTAGCAAGTCAAAAGTAAAAGAAACACTAATAGGATCAAATTGACTGAATTTCCACCAGCTGCTGGATACATTCTAGAATAATAATTATGAACATCAGTTACACCTGCCCTAGGAAGAAAACAGATGCTTGTATCTTTCTAATTATTTGATCACCATATGAATGGAGATGCAGCATTTTAGTTGTATAAGGAATATTTGTTCTCCTAAGATCAAATGTAAAAATGTGTAAAAAGATGATACAAACTTAAAAAATAACAATTATATCAAGTAATTGCATTTTCTAGTATCACCTCTGTCCTCAATTCTTATAAACACTCATTGATGTAATACTACTTATATTGCCAATGGCACAAAGATTGAGATATGGGGAATTCAAGCTCTCACTCAAATTCACAGTACATTGCTGAGCAGAGATTCACATCTGTCATTCTTACTCTGGCACTCAGAATTCTGATAGTAGGAGCTGGTTCCTTCTGTTTCATAAAAGCTGATTGTTTAATTTTCAAGAATCTGTGAACCCAATAATGTCATATTAATAGCATACTGTTGTTTATTGGGGGTTTGTTAGCGAGAATAGTGTTCCTCAAGAACAAAGTGATCTATTCCCAAATGCCTGGAACTTGTGGATGTGTTACTTTACATGCAAAATGGACTTAGTAGATGTGATTAATGTTAAGGACTTTGAGATACGAGAAATGCCTAGTTTATCCAGGTGGATTCAGTCTAAACACACGAATCCTTAATGCAAGGAATGTTTGCCAACCGTGGTCAAATAAAGTGATGTGAAAACAGGATCAGAGAGAGTCAGCAGCAGAAGTAATAGAATGCCATGCATTTAATAGGATTATTTACACTACAGAATCCATCTAATGGCATAAATTGGCCCTTGCATTTCTTCCTACATAGTTGTCAAATATTTATTAACATATAAATACTATTTCTTCTTTAAAGTATTTATTTGTTTATTTGAAAGGCAGAGTTAAAGAGAGACAGAAGAAGAGACAGAGTGAGATCTTCCATCTGCTGGTTCTCTACCCAAATGGCTATAAAGGCCAGGTCTGGGCCAGGCCAAAGCCAGGAGCCAGGAGCTTCTTCTGGGTCTCCCACATGGGTGCAGGACCCAAGCACTCGAACCATTCCCTGCTGCTTTCTTAGGCTGTTTGCAGGGAGCTGGATTGGAAATGGAGCGTCCAGGACTCAAATCAGCACCTGTATGGGATGCGGGCATTGCGGGCATCACAGGTATCCAACCTGCTGCGCCATAGTGTCCGCCTCTACATCACTACTTCTAACCATCGTATTATGCTTTATCCTATTAGTCAGTGACTATTGACCCCTTACTTTGTACATTCAAACAATGATCTAGTGACTTCTTAATTTTAACAAATCCTTATTAAGGAACTTAGTTGTAGGTACTTTGTCATTGGTGGACAAAAGAGGCAAATGTAGTAACAGACAAACAAATACTACCATGCTTTTACAAAGCTTAGATTCCAATGAAGCAATACACAAAAATCATCAGGTATTCATTTGGGAGGTAGAGACTTTCACATAACTAAGTGTATCATTTGCGGAAAGTCCTTGAGCAAGTAAGACTGCATGAGGTTCACACTAGGAGCTTCCTGACCTCTCAGTGTTCTTCCTACTTAGACTACCCATTCTCTTCCTTTGATTCTTCCCCTTTACATAAATTGGATCTCATCTAGAAAGATATCATGAAAGGTCCTGTAAAATTAAGAGGTGGTTCAAATAAAGAATTCATGATGTGAAAGAGGCATGGATAAAGCTATGAAAACAAACAATGGTGGGTCATTTAGAAACTGACAGTAGAAGAAAAGAAGGAAGCAAGGAGGGAGGGAGGAAGGAAGGAGGAATGGAGGGAGAGAGGAAGGGAGGAAAGAAGGAAGGAAATGATGAAGAAAGAAAAAAGAAACTAACAATAGCAAGGAAGAGCTCCTGGACAGGATCTGTGCTTGGGGAAAATGCAGCCCCTGTGAAGGCACACATGAGCACGCAGAGGAGTGAGGAAAACCACGAGGCTGTCTCACTCCTCCTGCACAGCATTTCCTGCTGCTGCCTCCCATGCCCCCATCAAGCAGTCAGTCAGTAACGGACCTGGTGATTCCAGCTGCTGTGATCAACATCTGGGACACAGATGGATCTGGGTAGGAGGCAAATAAGGATTATCAGTACAAAATTAATTCTCCTTTGCTGCAAGTGGGTAATGCCATTATTTTAATGTTAATGATGGGATATATACATGCAACTAAAGATAAAATCTTCTAATAGTGAAATTTAATGTAATGTTAAGATATATTTTTGTCCAACTTCCCTCCATTCCTTTCCCCTAAACCTTCTCAGCCTCTAGTAATCAGTATTCTCCATTCACATGGACTTTATTTTTTACCTTCAATATATGAAAAACAATATTACGTATCAGTCTTTCTGAGCCTGACTTATTTTACTTAGATAATGTTCTCCAATTCCATTCTTTTAGATAAGAAGACCAGATATTCTTTTTTTCTGGCTGAATACTCTCATATATTATATACATATATCAAATTAACATGCTGTACTCCATAAATATATATGGTTAAAATAATAATTTAAACAGCTTTTAAGAAGAAAAAATTTTAGTTGATGAAGGCTTTTTCTTGACCCTCATGCCACTACTGATGTATTACAAAGCAGCCCCCAACCCACCCCACAGACCTTTTGTCTCCCTAGAACTTGCTGCTGCTTCTGGATAGTCACAATTTCAAAGGCAGTTCCATTTGATGGTTAACTAAGTAAATGTATTTTGGATAGGAAAACCTTATCAGATATGGGAGATATGGCTGTTCATATATTCTAACCAAACTATCCTTTATTCTCTAATTTATTAATGTTTATATAAAATGAAATCTTGGAAGCTAAATAATGAGACACTGGGTGAAAGGAAGACTTCCAGCCCTGTGGGTGTTGCCCTCACACCTGCTAGGTAGTTTTGAGGGAAGTTATTGAGTGATACACTGGAGAAATAAAAAAAATGAGCTTTTGCATCATTTTCACACTGAACCAGCAGATGTCATGCAAAGTCCTATGCATGTGTTTCTCTGTCTTTTGTCAGTAACAGAACACTGTATGAAAGGAAATTCTCACAGGATTCTATCACAAGTACTATCTCCTCTGTTTGTCTTAGAGAATAAATAGCAAGTTTAATGAAAAAATTAGTTTATATTTTAATACAATTGTGGGAAGAGGAACCAAGTAAACATATACGGCCACAGCTGCATATATGGCCACAGCTGTGTCCTAATCTTACACATAGATCACTCTCATTATTCTATGTGGATTCTAGTGCTGCATTGTTTTTTAACTGTGCTGGGCCCCAATGTATGGAAGAGAGGGTAAATATAGAGTACCTTTCACTGACAATGATTGTGTGCCTTTGATAAATTATCTGGGGTATTTTAAAAACTATAGCACAAAGATTTATAATACAGTGTGCCAGAATGAAGAAGTGATATTATTCACTAACACATCTGCTTACTAAACACAAAAACAGCTACCTCCCCACTTACAGAGAAATAGGATATCACCCCCTGGTTTAATGCTGCTCACATCTTACTGGATTTTTATTGATATGGGAAATCTTCCAAACTGAATACTGTTTGTTCTTCCTGGATAAATAAAAATCCTTGCAAATATATGAGGATTTACTTTGCTGTCAGTTCTGTTATTGAAAATTGTTACATCACTCATACATATTATCAGTTCGCTTTTATACCTCTTTTTTAATTTGTTAGCCATCATTGGGCTTAGTGCTTTTTTATTTTAAGATTTATTTTATTTATTTGAAAGGCAGGGTTATAGAGAGAGAAGCGGGGGATAGAGAGAGAGAGAGAGATCGTCTATCCACTGGTTTGCTACCCAAAAGGCCACAACAACCAGGGCTACACTAGACCAAAGCCAGGAGCCAGGAGCTTCTTCTGGGTCTCCCACGTAAGTACAGGGTCCCAGGCACTTGGGTCATCTTCTGCTGTTTTCCCAGGTGCATTACCAGGGAGCTGGATTGAAAGTGGAGCAGCCAGAACTCAAACCTGTACCCAAATATGATGCCCACTTCTCAGATGGCAGGTTTACCTGCTAAGGTAAGCTATAACATCAGCCCCTAATGGTGGGTTTTGTGGCGCTCTCTGAGTATTTCCTACTTATTTAGAAAAATATACTCTGCATCATTAGAATCTAATATACTCATCTAATATACTTGTATGGGATTATATTTTCATTCAAGCTAATGCAACCCACATAGTTTCTACCTACTGGGTAAGTAAATTAATTATGTTAGAATAAATGATCCATGCAGTGATTGATCCATGCATCGACAACAGCATACTTCACAGCTCTTTGCTCAGTGCAGATCGTCAGTTTCTAAACTCTGATGAACTTTATTATCATCTGGACACTTTAAAAACAAATTTGTGGTGTTCACTTTAATTTAGTGAGTCATATTTTCTCTCTATGAAAGAGCCAGGGATCACATGATTGTGAGATTGAGAGAGAGAAAGAGGAAGATCTTTCATCCTCTGGTTCACTCCTCAAATGCTGGCAAAAGGTGGAGCTGGGCCAGGCTAAAGTCAGGAGCCAGGAAATCCATCTAGATCTACCATGTGGGTTGCAGGGACTCAAGTACTAGGGTCATCAACTGCGGCTCCCCAGGCACATTAGTAGGGAGCTGGCTCAGAAGCAGAGTGGCTGGGACCCAAACTAGCACTTGGATGTGGGATGCTGTCATTCCTAGCAGCAGTTTAATTTGCTTCACCAAAATGCTAACAAAAGGTGAAAATTTTGTTCAAGCAGTTTCTTAAAAAAATTCTTTATTTTCATTTTATTTAAATTAGTAGAGAGAAAGAGAGAGAGAGAGAGATGGAGAGAGATCTTCCATCTGCTGGCTTACTACCCAAGGGCCTGGAATAACCAGGCCTGGGCCAGGCTGAAACCAGGTCCCTGGTTTAGGGGAGTCAAGCAATGCAGGCGTCACTCGCTGCTTCCCGTGGTGCACATTAGCAAGAATGTGGAACAGAAGCAGGGGAGCCAGCACTGGAACCAGACCTTTGATACGGGGTGCATATATCCCATATATGAATATCTTAGGCAGCATCTTAAACTGCTGCACTACACCCCACCCTGGATCAGTTGCATTCTGACTTCCCAATCAGAACTGTCTTCATCTCAGAGTCCCAAGTCTACTTCTCCAGGACCTTCATTTGATCCCATGAAGCTTCAGCATGGATGAGTTGTGGTCCATGTTAGTTGCTGTAATTTCCATGACAAAATATCATATGCTGGGTGGCTAGAATAGAAATTTTTTTTTCCTCACAGTTAAAGAGGCTGGAAGTCTAAGATTAAGGTTGCTCTGAGGCCTCTTTCCTTGGCTTTCAGGAAGCTTTTGTGTCCTTACATCGTTTTTTCCTCTGTTTGCACACACAGTGGTATCTCTTCTGTTTTTATAAGGACATTAGTCATGTTGTGTTACAGCCCTACCCATATGATATTATTTAAACTTAACTACCTTTGTTGAAAACCCTATATCCAAATAGTCACATTGAGGATTAAGGTTTTAACGTAGACATTGGGGGAGGGGGCTGACACAATTCAGGGCTTATTATGAGAGTAAACTCCACGGGGCCCCTCATGGAGTCCCTGTGTCCCAGCACCAGGTGTCTTGATCACAACTCCATGAACTTGAGCTGCAAGGTTCTGATAACCCGCAGTCTTTCCCTTTGCTCCTCTCAGTAGTGGAGCTGGTAGCTGCTTCCTGCTTCACTAGATCATGGTTGCCTTTAGTGAGTCCTGTGTTTCAAAACCAGCCTAACCAATTCCACACCAAGTCTTGGTTGTTGAAACACCTGCTGTGGTTTTTGCCACAGCAAAAAAAGAGAGATGGGCACAGGTTGAGCTGCCACTTAGGATGACCACATGCCTGACTAGAGTCCTGGTTCCTCTGCCTTGGATCCAAAGCTAATGCTTCCTGCTAATGCATCCAAAGAGGCAGAAGATGATGACTCATGTGTCTAGGCCCCTATTGTGCACGTGGGAGAGCTGGATGGAGTTCTAGGCTCCTGGCTTTGGCCTGACACAGCCCTGGCTGTTGCAGGTATTTGGTGAGTGAACACAGAAGGAAATCCTTTTTCTTGTACTCTCTCTCTTGCTCTGCCTTTCAAGGAGAAGAAAACAAATGAACAAACAACAACCTCTCCCCCACCCAAAAAAACCTGTAGCAAACTAGTGAACTACCCATGTGAATGTTTAGGTGGAGAACAATCCACACAGTAAAAACAGCAAGCACAGAGTAGAAACATGTCTAGAACATTCTAGAAACAGCAAATAAGGGCCATGTGATTGAAGTGAATAAGAAACAAGTATTTGGAGATGATGTGAAAAAGGCAGTAAGGCCAGAAAACTTACAGAAAAAACATCTTTAGCTTTTAATTCACCTACAAAAGGAAGCCATTGAAAAGTTTAAGGAGAAGGGTTTTTGTCTTTTTTTTTTTTTTTTTTTTGCCTTTTATTGTTGTTTTAATGTCATTGTGGCTGTTTGATTTGTAAGGTATCTGGAGGGAAGGCAAAAGCAAAAACAGAGATATCAATTAGGAGCCAAATGCACTCCATCCAAGTCAGAGGTTATGGTTGTTTTTCCAGAGTAATAGTAGTGTTGATGATAATAAGGATTCCAATTATGAATGTATTTTAATAGTAAAACCCACCAAGCTTTCCAATAAATTGGATGTAGGATAAATGAAGAGGACTAGAGGTAAAATGGCCTGAAGATTTTGGTGTGCAATGTAAATTATGAGCTGCCACTAACAGAAATGGATTTTTTTTTTTTTGCAGAAGGTGTTTTTAGCAAATTAACTTTAAATGTCTATTAGACATCCAAGATGTCATTATACAGCTGAATATGTGGATCTCAAATTCATGGTAGAGGTCCAAAATAGAGATATAAATTTGAGAGGTATTGTTAATATTGATATTTAAATATTTTTATTTATTTATTTTCATTTTATTTGAGATATTCAGTCATATCATCTGCTGGTTCACTTTATGAATACCCTCAAATAACCAAAGCTGGGTTAGGATGGAACCAAGAGCCTGGAACTCCATCCAGGTCTCCTATGTGTGTGTCAGGAACCCAGATACTTGGGTCACCACCTGCTGCCCCCCAGGTACATTAACAGCTGGATTAGAAGCAGAAGAGCTGGCACTGAACCAGGCATTCTGAAACGGGATACAGGGATCTCCTGGAGCATCTTAGCTGCTGTACCCGACGTCTGTCTCTATAGATCAGGGGTGGGGAATGTCTAGCCCCCAGGCTATATAAGGCATTGAAATCATTTGATCTGGCCCTGCCAAGGCAACAGAAGGCATTTCAAAATTCAATAAATCTATAGCAGGCTAATTGTTAAGTTGATAACTCTGGGCCACAGATGATGTGGTCCATCTCCAAGGATCCAAATAGCCCTTGGAGAAAATAGTTTCCCAACGTTTGAAGTCATGGTACTAGATAAAATAATCCTGAGAGTACAGTTAGAATACAGGCAAGATCTAGTATGTACTACAACTATGAGATCGAGGCAATGGGGGAGAACCATTAAGAGGCAGAGGTGCACACAGAAACACAGGAGAGAGACTAGCAGAATGTAGAAACAGAAACCAACGATGAAAAAGTTCCCAGAAGGAAAAAGAATGATACACAGTGACAAAAGTTGCTGATAGGTCAACTGTGAGAAAGACTGGTCACAGACCAAGTGACATAGTAAGTCAAAAGTCATTGTGATCATAATATTCATAGTGAAAGTCTATTCATAGTGAGATTAAGAGAAAATAGAAGCAGACAAATTGCAGCTGGAGAGTTTAAGACAACTTTTTAAAGTGATTCCTTTACATTCTTTGTTACTTATGGTTTTTAAAAAATATTAAGGATAAGAGAGAAATGGGGGATAATTAACGTGGGAAAACAGGTTGTGAGAAGCTTTAAAAGATGGCAGAAAACAAGAAGCAGATTTGTGAGTTGTTGGGAAAACTCTCCTAGAGAGGGAAATTGGGAGAACTGCTTGAGTCAGGCCTTGAGTGAGCAAGGAAGGCGAGGTTGAGGGCATGGGCAGAGAAACTGCCTTCAGAAACGTGGACAATCCATCTTCAGTGTTTTGCAGACATTTTTGAATTAGGAAATATATTATTTCACTTCCTCATTTAATAATTATGGGCACCTATTCTTTGTTTTAGAGAAAATATCTACAGTCCTTCTCTTTGCCTCATGCCAGGTTGAGCATGACCTGAAGTCTGCCCATCTTACTTTATCAACTCTGTAAATCTCTCCACTTCAGTGAACTTACCATTGTGGGTCTCCTTCGTGTGACTTGAACACATTCAACTATTTTTTTCTTGTCTCAAGACCTTTGAATTTCCTATTTCTTCTTCCTGGTGAACTGTTCTTTTGATTTTTTTTTTACCCACTTCCTCTTCCTTATATTTTAGTTTTCAACCTAAATATTTCAGAAAATCTTTTCTGACATCTTTGAATAAAGTCTATGTTCAGAAATTGTTCTCATTTTAATAGTACCTATCACATTTTTTATTATTGTGTACATGTACTTGTAATTATCTTTCTTCCAACTACAATGTTAGTTCCAGTCATATCCCCAATACCTGGCACTCAGAAATGGCTTAGATGTAAATAAATTTTTATCAAAATACAATACTAACCTCCGTGTTCAAGGCTCTCTAGAATTCTAGGTTGTTGGTTACTTTTACCATACATGCAACTATCATCTGAACTCCCACAGCAGAGATAATTAACAAAAGAGTAGTTCTTTCTCCAAGCATTTGAGATTACTTTTTGTATTTCCTGGAGCTCCATCCTGTTTTCCCGGTCATCACTTTTTCTCCCTTACAGGTTATCTTCAGCTGTCTCATGATCACTTTCTGATTCTTCATTCTTATCCCAAACCATGGCCATTGGTCCCAATACTCAGATTCTTCAATGCTCTCATGTTTAAGATTTTACTAATCTTTGGGGATACAAATATAATTGATAATAACCATGATGTGTAAATTACCTGCTGTGATTTAGACATTTTCTAACATTATTTGTAATGTATATAAATACTCAATCATTCCACCAATCTTATAATGTAGGTATTATTCTACCCATTTATAGTTAAGACTGAAATATTGAGAGAGTATTTAAATTTCCCAGGGACATGTAACTAATATGTAATTAACCCAGAATTTAAGCCTAGGGAAGTTTGACTGAGTCCATTCTCTTAAAGAGAAGGGAATGATAATGTAGGAAATGAGAGATTGATATGGGAATATCTGGTAACTTCCTTTCTCTAATTGTTAGCCATTGTCTGTGATTTGAGTTTTCTGGATATTAGATGTGTCTATCTCACCAGCTGGCTCATTTCTGTATTATTTGGGTTTGATTCTCTTTCTTTGGGTAGATTTATCCTGTCTCAATTCTTCATTCACTAGCATAACATGCCCTAAGCCAGAGGAAACCAATATATTATAATAACATAATATTCTCTGCAGATCTAACTCAGTATATGAAACCATTTACATGACTTAATAATTAGAATTCACAACATCTTGATATGAAGCAAGTGCATTTTCATTTTCCCATGGCCTCGTTATATCTGCATGGCTAGAAGTGTCACCAAACAGTGCCCTATTGAAACAAAAGGGGGATGTCGACATTCACCCTAGAATTTAGAAATGACAGTAACCTTTTAAATGGCACTGTTTTGTCATTTTAAGTGCAAGATGCTGCAAAGGTTACATGAAACAACGGTGGCATTTGCTACTCCTAGGAGCTAAGAGGAAAAAAAAATCGAGAGAGAGAGAGAGAGAGTGAATGGCACATGAGCTAAATTGTAGTAAAATCATTTTGGGAAATAACAGCATTTTGTTCAGTAAAGGTATGCCACAGTGCCTGAGGCCAAAAGAGAAAATCAGAAGTGATCACCACAAGCCTCTGAGAGCATCCATATGAAGAGTTTTATTTTATTTTTTGTACAATGTGCATATCAGAAAAGTTAAATTTAGAATGCCAAGACCTCTAGAACCAAAAAGCTTCAAAAAGTTCATAGAAAATGGAATTAAAGGATAAATTTGAGGTGGGTGTTGACCTAGTATTTAAGAAAGACAAAACCATGTCAGAGTACCTGGGTTCAGTTTTTGTCTCTGTCTCCCCATTCCAGCTTCCTGTTAATGCATGGTGCTGGCTCAGGTGGAAGACCTGGATTGAATTCCAAACTTGGCCCAGCCCTTGCTGTTGCAGGCATTCGAGGGGTTAAGCAGCAGAAGGGAGCTCTGCCTGTCCTTTATCAGTTAGGTGGCTTGCTTCTAAACATGATCTGTGCTGTTTCCTACTAGATTCACTTCTATTCTGTGAATTCCTTAGCCCTCTACCACTAACTGCAGCCTACCAGCCATTTCTTCCCTATCCACAGGTATCTCTGTTCTGTAGACTTGGTCTCTCTATTTAATATGTATACTGATTCTACTCAAACATAAATATAATCATAGACGTGTTACTCTTATTTTCTTTCTTACAATTCCAATGTGAGCATTTGTCAAATAGCATCATTGTGAAGCCCCAATAACTGGGATCTTCACTAAAATATTGTTATTTGGGTATGTTCAACTATATAATAAAGGGTATACTCTAGTACCCAACTGGGCAACACAATGTTCTAACAAAATGGTGCATATTTGTTAGTTAAGATTTCAAGTACAGACACATTTTATAGCTTTACCTGAGTTTTACAAGGACAAGGTACACGTTTTACAAGAACTGAGGTTAAATTGGTTACAGTGGGGCCTCTATTTCCCTGGATGGTTCCAAATTAGTGAAAACTCAAAGAACTGTGTGAACTTGGACAACAGAAATAAAGCAGTGCCCATTTCTCTCTGAAGGCCTTTCACCATCGTATGTGGTGACAGACAGCCACAGAAGTGCTTCTCTGTGTTCAGATTTTCCTCCAACACCTGCACGGGCTCACCAGCTGAGGAGGTAACTACTCAGAAACACCGCTTCTCCATAAACTCCCCATTTGTCCCATTTATGAAGCTTGAAGGACATGGGTTTTCTGATAGATAGCCTAGCAACTAATCTCTGGTTTAGCTCCTCTTTGGGGCCGGTGTTTCTCACAATTGTGTAAAGTCTCTTCCCATATTTCAGAACGTTCAGTCCAACACTTCTCCACTGACTGAACCTGGGTTGATTCACCAGCATAAAAGGAATACTTACCTCTAGGGAAATAAGAAGCCAAATGGCAATTGATTGATTATTTCCAGATAAGATTTATAGAATTCACAGTAAAAATATTTCCAAGAAGCATCCTGTTCGGAAATGAAATATTCCACACATGCCTTGGAATGTTAATGTCTCAGAGCTTTACTAAAATGGTCTACCCTGTTTTCTGCTGACTTTAAAAAGCAGTGGCCTGAAAGAAGGAAAGAGAACAAGTCTACCCACATCCCCAGACAAATTTGATTGGGCATATGACATAGAAGATAAAAAAAAAACTACTAATAAATCCTTGGCTCTGTTTCTTTATTTTTCTTTTAAGTCATTACTGTAGAGCATAAAAAATTGTTCTGCTGAAATTAAATGAATCACAAGTTGTTTATGTAACTCTCTAAGAATAATATGTCAAAGATTATTATGTTTTCTGCCAACTTGACAGGAGAAAACGATTTATTAGCTATATTTTTGTAAAGATAAAAAAGTTTTAGGAATCATGTTTGAGAAATACATCCTGTCTCACTGAACAGCATAATTTGTGTAAATAATTTATGATCATAGTTTTTCTTATTCAAAGTGCACATTAAATTTTATGAGCATGTGGGGATTACTACAAGCTACATTTCATATAAAACGTACCTCTATTTCACAGTACTTTATCTTTGCATTTTAAATATATTATTAAACGTGAAGCTAATCCAATGTTTTCCATGTAAAGAAAATTTAAAATATTATGTTGAAACAGTTTTAGATTTACGTAAAACTTATGAAAATATTTTGGAAATTTCCTATATACTTCTTATACAGTTTCCCAATTATTAACATTTTATGCTAATATAATACATATGCTGTTAGCTAACCAATATGGATAAATTATGCTTAACTGAAGTCCATAATTGCTCCGCATTTCCTTACTTTCAACAGCATTGCTTTATTGCTTTTTTTTTTTTTTTTTGACAGGCAGAGTGGACAGTGAGAGAGAGAGACAAAGAGAAAGGTCTTCCTTTTTCCATTGGTTCACCCCTCAACCGCCGCTGCGAAGCCAGGAGCCAGGTGCCTCTCCTGGTCTCCCATGCAGGTGCAGGGCCCAAGGACTGCCTTCCCGGGCCACAGCAGAGAGCTAGACTGGAAGAGGAGCAACCGGGACAGAATCCGGGGTGCCAGTGCTGCAGACGGAGGATTAGCCTATTGAGCCGCGGCACTGGCCAGCATTGCTTTTCTATTACTGAATTCTATCCAGAATCACATTACATTTAGTTATCATGTCTCCTAAGTTTCCTTCAGACTTTTCTTGATTTTGATGACATTGACTGTTTTGGGTGGTACTGGTCTCTTTGCCAAACCTTTTTGTCTTACATGCTACGACAATAGGTTTAGAGTTATAATTAAATAAGGCCCCCACATTAGAAGGCATACTCAAACAACCAATGATTAGCCATATTCATCTGTCCACATTCAGAGATTCCCTAAGAGGGCTGTCCAGAGTCCATATAATACTGTAAAGGTCTATTTCAGGTTAACATGTGTCACCTGACCTGTTCCCAGCTTACAACTGCTCTCAGAGTCATTTCTGATTCTTCTGGAGACAGTGACATAACCGACTCTCATTAAACTAGCAGAGGTAACATGACAGTAAACCTTAACTATATGTTTTAAATTTCTATACTTCATCCACCACTACCATCCCTCCACTTCCTCAAAGTTTAATTATATGAGAGGTATGGAATGCCACATACTATTTGGATAGAAAAATGAGTCTTAAATACTAACAAAAAAGAAATTCATAAAATGAAATTGAGCTTTCTGAATAGTTGCATTCATTACTTTCAGTTTCTTTATCCTTACCACTTCTGCTCATAATATCCTTCAACTAGGGGTTTTCTGATACTTTTCTTATAACTAGATAGGGGTGGTGTGATTTTTTAAGGGAAGATTACAGAGATAACTTACCTTTATCATCACATCATATCAAGGGTATATACTATCAATTTGACCTACATTACCCTGGTAACCTGGCTGAGATAATTTTTATCCAGTATCTCCACTGTACATTTTTTCTGTTTTCTACCTTTCTAGACCATTCTTTTTGGAATGAAGTCACTGTATTAGTTTGTTAGGACTGACATAACCAAATGTCATAAACTGAGTGGCAAATACAACAGGAATTTGTCTTATAGTTCTGAAAACTGGAAATCTAAGAGCAGGATATTAACAAGATCCGTTCCTTCCATGGGCGGTGAAGCAGTATGCCATTCTCCCACCTCGGTAGTGTCCTGGCACTCTGTGTAATTCTTTCATTGGTGGGTACAGCCTCTTGGATTTGCTTTCAGGCTCACAGAGTGTTCTCCCTGTGTTTGTGTCTATGTGCAAATTTCTCTGATTTGTAAAGATACCAATCCTATTGATCAGAGGCCCACCTGACTTCATTAGCACCACATCTTAATGACATGTCTCTATTTCCATTCTGAGATACCAGGAGCTAAGATTGTAGGTGACAGAATTCTACCCATAACTGTTGCTTATGTGCCCTCCACACTTAAAGAGTGGAGAGTTATGAAATACCCCCATGAGTACAGCAGAGCACCATAATATTATTTAGAATTCGTCCATAGGGAGATTAGGCTATTCTCTCATACTCATTTATTTAGTCAATCATTTGATTATATCTCTATGGACTCACATGAAGTTACTTCAAAAAATGTGTGAAGAAACAAAATGAAAGATTAGTTTATTAGTGCAAAAACCCATGAATAGTTTCTTCACAATACACATTTTCCATGAAATTTGTGAGGTTACTTTTATTTTATATTTAGAGCTGCAATCTAGTACTGCTTCATTTGTTGGTTAAATTATCTCAGCTCTGGACATTTGGAATGCTTACAGTTGGCTTCCACATCCCTTCAACAAACTCCCATCAGCATAGTTGTGGGGATTTTTGCCCATTATTTTTTTTCTATAATAGAGCCTTACTTTCTGATACTAAGGATGCCCCAAACTCATCTTGTATATTTCTTGACGAAGTATGTATTAGAATTAATCATTTCTCCAAGAATCCAAGGAGCTCTGGTTCCTTCCATTGGAGAGTACCTTAGCAGCCAACATTTGCATAGTAGGTGTGCTCACTGCCCCTCTGCTGTTGTTGCTCCTAGGCCTTCTCAGAAGGTAGAAAGATATCTCAGAAGATAAAGCAAGGAGACAGATGTATACAGAGATACATATGTGTATGGTATCCTGGGTTCATACACAGATATGGTACGTATTTCTTTATATAGATTCAAACAATTTGACTCCATATTAAACTAAATATGAGCTTACAGTGAAGTCTCCACCTGCAATCCATCGTGAGAATCATTCTAGCCTCCTCCCCTCCTATCCACAATTTCCCACAACAGTGAGAGACCTGTCTCCTACCACCTGCCATCCATTTACTTAATTGTTCATTCAATCCCAGAACACATTCATAGTTGCTTTAATTTACCTTTAATCTGTGAAATCATCAAAGCATAAATATTTATAAGTCAATAATAAATATTTAAATACGCAGAAATTCCACATAGTAATAATTTCTTAGGAATAATTGCAGACTAAATTGATGAAATCAACTCTAGATCATTATTAATGAAGATAATGCCACTAGGGAAGTGAAACTGACATTTATTTAATATAATATGTTGAGATACATGCATAGCAATTAGAATAAATGATACAAACATCAGTTTCATGTTTTTGTCACAATAGCAAATTATAATTTATGTAATATTTTTCTTTCTCTTCCACTCATATGTTAAGTGTATACATAAGTTATACGTAAACTACATTTTCTTGTGCACATATAATGAAAATTTTATCTTGAGCACTTCAGAAATAATAAAATAATTAGTGATTTGTAATTACCTAAAATAGAAATGTGTTAAAGATGAAAGCTAAAATATATTTTAATATAGTAAAATATTTTTGATTATGAAAGTGGAAGGAATCTCTTGATGCAAGGAGTGTTGTATTGGTAGAATTCTTACTATATTAAAATTAGAAAAATGTAAAAAATTATCTTCATTTTTCAAATGTCACATTGAACTTTGCCTTCTTTTTATATCCTCTATACAGTGTATAATTTTCAACGATGTTTTTCTTTTTTTATTATCAATTTAGATAGAACTGCAGGATCCTACTTTTTCAAGGCAAAGAAAAAATGTACATTCTGGTAATAGTTACCAAACAAAGCAAAAAGAAATGGAGTGAAGGGGCCAGCATGGAGGTGTAGCGGGTAAAGCTGCTGCCTGCAGTGCAGGCAACACATGTGGGCTCCAGTTTGGATCCCAGCTGCTCCATTTCTGGTCCAGCTCTACTGTGGCCTGGGAAAGCAGTAAAGGATGGCCAGAGTACTTGGGCCCCTGCACCAGGGTGCAGCATGGAGGAAGCTCCTGGCTCCTGGCTTCAGATTGGTCCAGCTCTGGCCGTTGCTGCTATCTGGGGAGTGAACCAGTGGATGGAAGACCTCTCTCTCTGCCTCTACCTCTGTAACTATGCCTTTCTAATAAGTAAATAAATCTTTAAAAAAATGGAGTGAATACATGAATTGCCTTGTGTAAATTCCCTGCACTGCTCAGTGGTTGTCTGCAAACTTGCATCTAAGTGTTCTGTAAGTCCCTGTGCTAACGTGAACCACCTGATCTGCACCACTTTGACAGTCTCTCTGCCTCACTTTCTCTTGTCAAAGCTGCCACTGTGGGGAGCAGCTCCGCATGGGTTTGGACTGACTTCACAGAGGTGCAGCATGATAGGCCTGGGCTCTGGGGCTGAGCTGTATACCCTCACCTCTGATCCTGTAACTTCTCTGTGAGGTTGCCTTGTGACCTTACTCTGTAATCTTATCACTGTCATCACAAAGCAACATAATTTTTTCCTTTGAAAATGACTCTGTATAGCCATTTTCCTTCCTACTGCTCTTTTCTTTGCAAATCCTTATGCATCACATTGTTTATTTTGTTAGGAGGAAAGCATTGGTCTTCAATTGGCAGCCTGCACTTTGTGTGCCTCTAGATCTATCAGGGAGAGCATATGAAAATTGCATAGTAACATTAGTAGATTTGGTCATCCCATATTCCCGCCTTTTGTATTTGTTGTCTTAGTCTGTGTGGGCTGCTATGGCAACATATCTTGGACTGGACGGCTGATGAGCAATAGACATTTACTTCTTTCAGTCCTAGACACTGTGAAGTCCAAGATCAATTTGTCAGCAGAGTGGTATTGGATGAGAGCCGGCTCTCTGGTTCATGGAAGGCCATCTTCTCACGGTAGCATCTTCTGGTTGAAAAGGCAAAAGATTTTCCCGGAGTCTCTTTTGTAAAACCCTGAATCCCAATCATGAGAGCTCCACCCTTGCACCTTAATGGCCTCCCAAAGGCCTCACCTCCTAACATGAATTTGGGGGTGAGGGGCACAGACATTCAAGCCATATCATTTGTCTTTTAATTATTTTGATTATTTCTATTTATTTGAAAGGAAGAGATAGAGAGAGAGAGAATATTATTTGTCTTAAGAGTTCAATAAAATCATGAAGAGCTGCATGTTCACCAGGAGGAAAAGCTTATTATCCTTGGCTGGCCAAGAGACAAGCAACGTGATTTTTAGTCTAGGCTTAGTGAAATGTCATGCAGGGGGAAAATTGCATATTGTATTTAAATACAAACTCAAGTTCAGGTCATTCTTGAGGGAACTGTCTTTAACAAGGCATTTACTTTTAATCCCAGGTCACATGGAGCCCATTCACTTTGTCCATCTATGACTAACTCATTCCTTTTAAAATAAAGCTTAAGGCCCACTAGTCCTTCTGACAACATTCTGACACAGCAGGAGAGATTCTTAATGCAAACCAAAATAAACCAAGGAACAAATAAGAACATTAAGACTTTGTCCCAAGCCATTTGACATGAAATTTAAGCTGTGACACAAAGCTGCTTCCTGTTCAGAGGGTACTTTTATAACCTTTTCTTCACAGGAAATTCAATTAAAATGTGCATCTCTCCTGTTTCCTGAAAAATTTAATTTGCATTTTAACTGGCCACTGCTGTGCCCAAGATTTTCAAGTCAAATATTAAAAATGAACTTGTCAATTTTAGCAGCTTTATGCTAGGAACTAAACACTTTATAAATTTTCCTTTATATTGTAGTCTGTTAAGACACACTTAAAAATAAGTGTGTAGCATCTTAAATCATTCATAGATAAGTTTTATAATGAATTTTAATGTGAACTCGCTTTGTCATTTTCTTCATTTTTTATGTACATTCTAGACTCATGGCCTCAGTATCCAACACAGGCCAAACATTGTGTTGTTTGCATAATCCCAGGAATCCAGTATTCTTTACTATGTATTTCCTTTTCCTTTTGATGTTTCTGAACTTTTAAATCTGCTTAACCAGCAGCACATTCAAAAAACCACCAATAGTTGGTATATACCAACAGTGCTGTCCTCTGTATAAATCAGAATTATTTCCATTTGCAAGTAGGTGTCTTATGGCATAGCTGATGCCAGCCATGGCTTGGTCCTGGAGTTCCCTCAGATTTTGTCTCTTTCACAGTCTTTCATGCTTAAATGACTTACAAAGTGGCTTACGAAAAGCCCTATACTCATCTCTCACACTTCAGAACCTCAGTGAAAAGATGGGGCCATGATTTGGATATGGTTTGAGTGTTTTCCCCAAAGGTTCATATGCTGGAAGCTTGAGCCCCATTGAGCCCATGTTGAGAGGTGATAGAATCTTTAAGAGGCAGGGTCTAGTGGAAGGTAACTAAGTCACGGGGAATACTGCCTTCAGAAGGGATTAAGACATTTCTCTTGGGAACTAGACCAGCTAGTTTAGTTTTGAGTGAGCCTGGTCCCTGACTCCCTGGCTTTCTGTCTCGGCATGTGGCGACCCTCTCCCTCTGGTACCCACTTCCACCATGATACAAATCTGTCACATTGTGATGCAGCCAAGGGGATCTTCACCACAGGCTGAACAGATGCAGCAGCATACCCTTGGGCCTTCAGTCTCCAGAACGGTGAGCTAAATAAACCTCTTTTCTTTCTAAAGTATGCAGCCTCAAGTATTTTGTTATGCTAACAAGAAATGGGCTAACTTGGTGAACCTTTCCAAATAGCCCTTGAAGAAAAGTCTAAGTGATGACAAATTAGTCCAATCATCATGATCTGAGCCTTGTGAATTTCTTTTGGTTTGTCTTGGGGTACAAAGACATTCAAGTGGCTTCATCGAATCACATGAGATAGTTTCTGCTTCTGAAGAGTGGAATTTGTTCACCAGAGAATGGAAGAAGAAGAAATGCTAAATAGACAAAAATAATGGTTGTTACTAAAACTTATAGACTATTCTCCAGACATCTGAGTTTGGATTATACTTTCCTGGATTACTGGACTTATCATGTTGCTTTATAATATTTACATATCAAATCCAGAACATTCTGTGGCAAGACGCTAATATTATTACTTTTAAGAAAATTTTCATTTTATGTTCATTATTTAGTCCAGTGTTTGGAACTTGGATGTTCCATAGATGATTATCAATTTCTAATCGATTATATGTACTGCTCTCCTGTTCTCTCCACTTTTTTCCCTGTTTTCTCTATTTTTGCATTGTTTTACTTTATTTCTTTTTAATTTTTCTTTTCACTTAAAGGCAATGAGAGAGAGAGAGAGAGAAAATAAGAATGAGAGATTCTATCCACTGATTCACTCCCCAAATGCCCTTAATGCCTTGGCTGGCTGGGCTAGTTGGAAGCCAGGAGCCAGAAACTCCCTCTGGGTCTTCCATGTGGTTGACAGGGCCTCAGGTACTTGAGCCATCACCTGCTGTCTCTCAGGGTGTGCATTGACAGGTAAATGTTTCAGAAGTAGATGGGCCGGGACTGGAACCATGTGATGTGGGCCATCTCGAGAGGTAGCCTAACTACTGTGTCCAATGCCTACCCTGTTTTTACCTTCTTATCCAGCTCTCTGAAGAACTTTCTTCTTAAAAGAATAATTTAATTTTGCCTTTGATTCCATCCAGTTCTCAAGTCATTTGCCTAGAAAGTTAAATAAGAAAAAAGTATGTGAGCTTAACAAGGCCTTTTATTTAGGACAGAGACTTCTCTTCTTAGGAAGGGGGTGATTTCTTGGTTCTATTGTAAAGAAAAAGCAAAAATATGACAAATTTATTTTTTTTATTATTTTTTTATTTTTATTTATTTATTTGAGACACAGAATGACAGACAGAGAGGTCTTCTGTCCACGGATTCACCACCCAAATGGCTGCAATGGCTGGCCAATCTGAAGCCAGGAGCCAAGAGTTCTTCTGGGTCTTCCATGTGGGTGCATGGGCCCAAGGATTTGGGCCATCCTCCACTGCTCTCTCAGGCCATTTGCAGGGAGCTGGATTAGAATTGGAGCAGCCAGGACCCGGACTGGCACCCATATGGGATGCTGGTGCTGTAGGCTGAGGTTAAACCTGCTAAGCCACAGTGCAGGATCCAACTTTTGAGATTCTTAGTTTCACTTCTTAAAATGGAGCTAATTTGAATTTTCTAGCATATCCTACTCTGGATTTTTTGAATTTTTTAAAATTTTAGTTAACTGTTTATAGTCACTTACATCATTATTTAACCTGTTAGAGCTTCAAAGCTGTTAGAGCTTCAAAGTCTTGTTCCAATTAGACCCTATGAGATTTACTGTTTTGTCAATGATACTCCATGTCCTGTCCCAAACTCCTATGGTTCCACATTGGTGTTGGGGCTTTTGTAGGCTGCAGTTACACTGGGTCAGGCGCCAGATTAGCAGGCATATCCTAATGACCACAAAGGAAAATTAGCATAGCCTCTTATGCAGCTGCTCTTCTGACCAAATTCTCTTTGTGACTTAATAGTGCTTCCCTCATTCCATGATCATTCCAGGTTCAGTTAGTTTCTTTTCAGCTACTTTTCTCTAGAATGTCTTCCTGGAAATCCTTTCAAGGTTGTTTGTATTCATCAGTTTGTCCTTGTGTAGTGGAGAGCTTGTCTTCTCCTTCCTCGGGGAAGCTTGCCCTCAATTCTAAAATGTAATCGAGTCACCTGATTCTGTATTGTGTCCACACTTTTATTCACCACCCATCACTTTTGGGCATTTTAAAATGAAGTTTTCTTTCTTGCTATATTGTGAATTCCATGAGAGTAAAGACCACTTTGTCTTGTTCATTGTTTAATACCCAGGAAAAATATGATACATATATTATACAGGCTTTTAATGAATGCTCATTGACTAAGACTTTTTAAATGAATACTCATTGAAGAGACTTCAGAACTAACCTAGTTTTCCACAGTGGAAATAATCGAACCAAGTTCAGACCCTGAAGGTTAGCAGGAGGTAAGCTGTTTCCGACCATCACTTTGAACAAGCTGAACAAGCCCAAGCAGAGATACCTTTTTCCTCTTATTTACTCCCAGTATCTATAGAATATTGATTGATACATGGGATGTGGTTAGTAAATACTTTTGGGATAAGTCGAGGAATTTTAAACATGCATCAGGTAATAAAATGCCCTCGTATCAGAGAACAAACTTTTGAGCAAGTGGTGCCCTCTGGTGAAATAATGTCATCATTGAAGATTTTACTAAGCAGCTGGACTTTGAGCTTCCCTTTGTTTTAAAAAAAACATTTTAACAGATTTGAAAGAGTTCTGCATGTTTATGGGGAAATATGTGACATTTTAATATAGGCATACATTTTTCAATGTCCAACAAAAAATTCAAAATTCTATTTTCTATTTTTTAAATAGAAAGACATACAGTACTTTACCATTACTGTGCAGTAGAATCCCAGAAATTCTTAGTCTTGTGCAACTATAGCTTATTTCCTTTTGGCCAACCTTTTTCATCCCCCCCTCTGCCCTAGCCTTCCTGGTCTATGGTAAGCATGATTATGCTTTTAAGTCCTATTAGATCACTTTTTTTCAGACTACACATATGAATGATAGCATGTCTTTCAGTGCTTCAAGTGACATACTGATCTCCAGTTCTATCCATATTGTTGCAAATGACAATACACTTGTTCTTATGTCTGAGTAGTGGGATAATGCACATGGGGGTATGGTGTTTCAAAGATACCTTCATAAAAAATTCTAGCAGTATAAGAATAATCTCTCTATGTTTACATAAAACTTTGCAATTTCCTAACATTTGGGGGTTTAAAGTTGAATAATCTGTAGACCTTATCCTCCAAAGACAAATACAATTTAGGGAAACAGGTTCTAATGTGGACATCTATATGATATAGTACAAAAAAGAAAGCAAAATAGTTCTACATGATAGATGGGTTAAGAATAAAGGCTCAAACAAATTTGCTAGAAGAGATAATTGAATGTTTCTTGTAGGTTTGAAGGAAAGAGGAGAGGTTTCTCATCTAGACCAGAGCTTGGGAGAGTACCAAGTTGAAAGGGTTGAAAAAAGAGTGGCCTTATATTTCATTAATTTTTTGAAGATTTATTTATTTATTTGAAAGGCAGAGTTACAGGGAGAGAATGAGAGAGAGAAAGGGGAGGGGAGAGAGAGAGAGAGAGAGAGACTCTTCCATCCTCTTGTTCATTCCCCAAATGGCTGCAACAGCCAGGGCTAGACCAAGTCAAAACCAGGAACCAGGACTTTGATCTGGGTCTCCCATGTGGGTGCAAAGGCTCAAGCCCTCAGGCCTTCCTCTATTGCTTTTCCAGGTGCATTAGCAAGGAACTGGACTGGAAGTGGAGTAGCTAGGTCTCCAACCAGTGCCTATATAGGATGCCAGTGTTGCACGTGGTGGCTTAACCCTCTACACTACAACACTGGCTCCTACGTTATTATTTTCAAATAGCATTATACCCCTGTTTACTCTATAATAATGAAATATTCCTACTTTCTTATTCCTTGTGTCATTGCTTTCATTTATTCCGCCTATATGTAAGCTCTATTCATGGAATACATTGTTGCTACTATTATTTTATACAAATGGCTTGCTATCTGTTAGATCAATTAAAAATAAGAAAAATTTTGGGGCAGGAGTTTGGTGCAGTTGTGAAGTTGCTGCTTGAAACACCTGCAGTTTGGTTCAAATCCCAGATACTCTGTTTCAGATAGTTTCCTGCTCACACACACACACACACACACCCGCCAGCCTGCACATTATGATTCAATGCCTGATCCCTGCCACTCAGTAGAGAACCAGATCGAATCCTAGGCTCCTGGGTTTGGCCGGGCCCAGGCTTGGCTATTGCAGGCATTTGTGGAGCAAGCCAGAGGATGGAAAACCTGTATGTCTGTTTGTTTCCCTGTGCCTGATTCCTCCCCCCGACCCCCAAATTAAGTAAATTGAAAGTTTTTCTTACCTTCACTTATACATCCTTACTTTTTAAATTTTTTAAAATGTAAATCTAAGGGGCTGGAGCTGTGGCACAGTTGGCTAAGCCTCTGCCTGTGGTTCTGGCATCCTGTATGCGCACCAGTTCATGTCCCAGCTGCTCTTCTTCCAATCCAGCTTTCTGCTAATGGCCAGGGAAAGCAGTATAAGGTGGCCCAAATGCTTGGACCCCTGCACCCACATGGGAGACCTGGAAGAAGCTCCTGGCTCAAAGCTTCCTATCGGCCCAGCTCTAGCAGTTGTGGCCATTTGGGGAGTGAGTCAGGAGATAGAAGACCTTTCTTTCTGTCTCTCCCTCTTTCTGTAACTCTACCTCTCAAATAAATAAATAAAATTTTAAATGTAAATCTGTTTCTGTTCCAATCATTTTGGTGTTTATTGTAAGAATCTAGTTGATCTTCTAGAAGTAAAACCATGAGAGAATGGGTCTCCTACGTCTGAGTCATCCTGGAGTTAATTCTCAGACTTGCCCACTCATCTCCCAGCAACTTATCAGCTACAGCTCAGGTTTTTTGCTATGGTTTTTTTTTTTTTTTTTAGTTTTATTTTTTTTTCAGTTTCTACTCTGGCTTCTGCTCTAGTATGTTATTTTCTGTATTTACCTTTCTGTCTTTCCAATTTCAGGGGAGCTGTTTGCCCCGTGATCTCGCCCTTACGGCTTTAGGAAGTGTTGGTGATTTTTCAGGTAATTCAGCTTTGTACTTGATGTTAGGATGGGGTGGTGACTTCTAAGCTCTTTACATCTCATATCAGAAGCTGGACGTCCTAATCCATCATCATTTAGTGAAACATATGACATCGGAGATTGGCAGAATGCAGGATCCAAGAGCTCATTATTCCTTCTTGCAGAAGGAAGAAGCAGAACAACTTGCCACAGCTAGTCATTTCTAATATCCATTATATTAATTAGCATAACCTGTGGTGCTGATAAATCTAAGGCCAGCTGAAACTTTGGACTTGATCTCTTATCTGGAGTGTGCACTTGTGGTTTGAATTTCTGAATAAAAAATTGTATTTTTGAATGTCTGAATGTTGTTTGGACTTAACGCAATACCTTTCAAGTAGGACTAGAATATTACTTTGAGTACAACCTAATGTTGGTCTGAAATGACAAGGACACAGACCACAGACAAACTACATAGGTGACTGTGCCATGTAGCAAAAGAAGGGGGTCCAGATAGGATCTGCAAACAAGACCAAATGCATTTATTTTCACCCAAAATTGGTTAAGGGTCTTAAAAACAGTTTTGTGAAGACTCTTTATTTTAGAATAATAATTATATAAATATTTTAGTTTTAACTATGAAATATTTCAAATATGCAGAGTGTTAATAAAATGATCAATATAACCTCCAACATTTATCAAATGAAAGAATTTTGTCATATTTATTCAATTCCCTCTCTCCATTTTGATAAATTTAGGAGCAATACGTTAAAGAATTATTTATTTATTTGGACAGGCAGAGTGGACAGTGAGAGAGAGAGACAGAGAGAAAGGTCTTCCTTTTGCCGTTGGTTCACCCTCCAATGGCCGCCGCGGCCGGCGCACCGCGCTGATCCGATGGTAGGAGCCAGGAGCCAGGTGCTTTTCCTGGTCTCCCATGGGGTGCAGGGCCCAAGCACCTGGGCCATCCTCCACTGCACTCCCTGGCCACAGCAGAGAGCTGGTCTGGAAGAGGGGCAACCGGGACAGAATCCGGCGCCCCGACCAGGACTAGAACCCGGTGTGCCGGCGCCGCTAGGCGGAGGATTAGCCTAGTGAGCTGCGGCGCCGGCCTATTTATTTATTCTTCTGAGAGGCAGAGAGAAAGAGAGACAGAGTTTTAGAGCTCAAAGAGGCAGGGAGAGAGAAAAAAAGAGAGCGTCCATCTGCTGGTTCACTCCCCTATGCCTGCAGTGGCCAGGGGTGGGCCAGATTGAAGCTGAGAGCTCGCAATGCAATCCAGGTCTCCCTCATTGGTGGTAGAAACCCAAATGCCTTAACTATCAATGTGTCTCTCAGAGTCCACATTAGCAGGAAGCTGGAGTCAGGATTTGGAGTCTAGAATCAAATACTATAGAATGCAGACAACTTAACTGGTATCTTAACCACTAGGCTAAGTGCTGTCCACAATACCCCCTCCTTTAACCTTTACAATGCATTTATTTTTCATTGTATTTGAAAGTGAAAGAGACAGAAGGGGAGACATAGACAGACAGAGATCTTCCATTTGCTGCTTAACTCCCCAGATGCCCTCCACTGAAGAGGCAAAAGTGAGGAACTGAGAACTCGGCCTTCTCCCACATGGGTGGCTGGCACCCATCAACTTGAGCCAGCACCTGCTGCCTCTGAGGGTGCACATAAGTATGAAGCTAGAGTTGGACATGGGAGCAGAGCCAGAACTGAAACCTGGGCAATCTGATGGTCTGCAGGCTTCTCACATGGTGTCTTAGCTACCAGAAAAATGCACACCCCTCTTCCTCTTTTAAAGAAAATAAACAGATTTGTATTAAATATGATCAGTCTTCTATCCCCTCCCTCCTTAACAATAGATACTTTTAAACAATCCTGCTACTCCTGTGTGCCTCTCCCATGTTTTTTATATTTTATAACTTCTACCTGTGCCCACAAACCATATGGATGCTGTATAGCTTTTTAAGAAGTAAAATGCTATTTGTTCTAAAATTTGCATAAACGTTATCATTGTGTACTTATTTGCAAGTTGATTTTTTTTCTGATGATTATGCTTCTGAGGCACTTTGCTATGTATAACTCTTATGATTTCCTATTATGGACTAGTTGATTGCGTGCCTGTGATTTTATTAATTCATAGGTCATAAAATCAAATCCCCTTGAGCATGCACTAAACATAGACCTGGAAATGACTGAGAACACAGGGGAGGAATTGGCCCATTCTCAAGGTCTGCTGCTCAGACTAATCTGTTGCTATTTGGGAAAGTGGCCCTGGGGGGATCATATCTTGAAGTTGTGTTCAAAGAAGACTGGAGATACATATTTTATGGGCTACTTTGAAATGTTTGTAACTGATTTAACTTAAGAACCAAAATAAAACACTCTGTATATCCAACAAAATACTTATGTTATCTGAATATAGCCACTTGGGACTTCTGCCTGAAGTACTTTTTTGGTCAAATCTATGAATTCATTTTACATTGTTTATTCATTACCAATTCTTTCCTTCTGTTGGTATAAGGAAAAGGTTATAGTCTAAAATAAACATGATAGAGAAAGCAAGTATTACCAGTGTGAATTGAGCAGATTTCTCTTATACATGGACATCTAGGAAAATTATCCAGGAAGCAGGAATCTCTTTTAGTTTCCCCATGTAGGCTATATATTGAAATGTGCTACCTACAGACAAATTAATGGTGCTCACCTAAGGAATTCTGGTTAAGTAGCTCAGGGTCCCCACCTAGCCTCCACAGTTTCCAGAGACTGATGGTTCCACAGTGACTGCAAAGTTAAAATAAATGTGACCTCATCAGTATTGCCTTCTTTTATAAAGTCTGCAAATATTGATGAGCATTGTGATAGCTATTCAGTGTCAGCAGGCTTTAAAAATTTTTAATATAAAAAGAAGGGATTTCATGTCTTTCATAGGTACAATTCTAAGATAACCATACTTTCCTCCTTCCCCAACCCTCCCTCAATTCCTTCCTCCCTTTCTTTTTTTCGTAATTTTTTGCAAAGAAATAATTTCAATCTGCTCTGTAATACCAGGGTTAATTTGCCACTAACCATAATATCCAACAAGTAAAAAGTATGAAGACCACAGTTCCACAGGAGTATCAACAAGGGCTAGAAACAGCAATCATATCATGCCTGTTTCATTTCTATACATTTTATTTTGTTCTATATTAACTGCCATATATCAGAGAAAACATACGATATTTTTGGACTGGCTTGTTTCATTTAAAATAATGGTCTCCATTTACAACCATTTTGTTGCATAAGAGAGTAGTTTTCCAAACTGTATTTATATCACATTTTCTTTATCCAGTCATCAGTCAGCAAGTTTTTCATTACCAGTGATATTTTCTCCATGGATTGCTTCATAGTTTAGACTCCTATGTAAATTTTTATGAGAATCATAATAAAAGAATATTGTATGATTTAAAAAATTGAAAATAACATGAAACACATTTTGATAGATTTTTGCATATCCTGAGATTTAGGCTGTACGAATGTCTGAAGATGATTTTTGAGGAGGAAAGGGAAAGCAAAAGAAAAAATCAGAAAGCAACCAATAGCAAAAGAGCAAGCAACATATTTAGTTTTATCAATCAGAGCATGTGTGTTTTCACCCAAGAAGGCTGTTTTATTTGTGGCGCGTCATTTACTTTAAGATAATTCATTATAAACATTCACTATAAACATGATATACATGCTAGTTCTTTTTGGGGGGAATATGATTAATTACCCTAACAAGTAACATGCTCTCCAAGAACATTAGATGCCATTTGAAAGACCTGGTTCATGCCATAGAACTGGCTACTAAAGAGTTTCAGCTTTATTGTTCTCTATTCAACACTAGAAAATATTTAACTAGGATAGCATAGCATACCAGCTGTTGCAAAAGGGACTTTGCTGATGAAATGAGTAATAATAAGGATTTGTGAATTGACTAGAAATACTGCCAAGACCCTGGCTTTAAATGAACATTGAGCCCTACAGTCCATATGTTTCTGGGGCTGCCTATATTTCTATGCTCACAGAGTCTGATATTCAGTCACTAATTTGAAAGATTTTGATTGTCTGTAGCTTACAGTTTGAGAAGACTCCTGATTCTACTATATTGTCACATTAATGTCTAGAGAATGATCAAAGTATTCAAAGGACAGAGAACTGGGATTTCATTGAGCTTAGGGAACAGGCTGCATGACTCTCTTAGCCATCTGGGAAATATCTGTACATGTACAACATTCAGTCTAATGATTACTTTGATACCTGGCAGTAGCCCTCTGCTCTGATTCCTGTACATATTGAATGCTACTATACAAAAATGAAGCCAGCAATAGCAAGAGGCCTTACTGATTTGGGTTGATTTATAACTTGGATCAATGTCAATGCTTTCATTGGAATTCTCATCCAAATGTAATTTGTATCATAATGGAACTGTTTTGAACAATAACATCATAAGGCATGGATTATTTAATTGTTAGAGCACTGATGTGAACATCAGAAGTCCCAACTCTAAAATAGTTTGGTTGTTTATATTAATATGTGAATTTATCTCTCTGGGAATTGCTTTCTCTGTAAAATATCTATGAATATATGTAAAATATCTGTGAATATCTAGACTCCATATAAAACACATAAGTTCTTAACTATCTGGCAGGAGACAGCATACACCCTCTGAGATGAAAGGTTATTCTAATAGAAAAGATCTATAGAATTTAAAGTCATAAATGTAGCTAAACATTGCATAAAGCTGGCAAGGGATTCAATATCCCAAAGGTTCAAATTATTTTCAAAATCAAAAGCAACATGGGCTAATTCATTGGATTATTATGTAGATTAGATGATTAAAAGCAATGATTTTGGGAAACAATTTTTGTAAAGAATCATGTAAGCATCCTGGATCACTCCAGCCAGCCTGGGCATCTTCTGTTTCACAGGGAAAGACAACCATACTCCCTTGCACTGGCTCAGATCTCATCAGGAAGTAGTTACTGAGCAGGAAGTACCACCCAGGTCTTTCAAATAGACAAAACACATATTTAACTATAAACAATTCTGTCCATAACAGTTTTGAGGTCAAGTACATTAAAAGTATTTCTCTTTAATGATTCTCAGGAACCCATTCTATATGAAACAATTTTCACATCTAGTTTCAATGAATACAATAAAATATAAAAGTAGAGGAAAAATCTTAACATTTGGGATAAGGAAAAAATGTCACCTGTTTAATAATTCACAAATAACAAATGGATCCTCTGTGTTATTTTCTGTGCAGCATCGTCCCCTGTTTTTAAATTACTTATTATTTTAAATGTGGTTTGGTTCTTATCATATTTTTAAAAGGTTTCTATACAGTGTGATTCAATTATGAGGCTGGCATTTTTTTTAAATTAATTGAGATAAATACATTTTCAGAACATGGATGACTTTTCCTGGGGTCTTTATTGAAAACAAATCACCCCATTTTGTTGCCAAGGACACTAAAAATTACTGGTTGACTGGTTAGTCATTTGTTTTGTAATGAAAAGAGACGGCTTAGAGATTTCTTGGAAAATGAATCAGTGTGAATGGTGATAGTGTTTAGCAATCTTTCTGCTGAACCATTTAGAACACGACAGAGACCAAACAAGATTACAGAGCAAAATATAGTGATATCAAATATGTTAAAAGGAACTCATATTTTGCCTTTTCCATAATTGAATCTGCCATGGAAATAGCCCATGCCAAACCAGAAAATGAACATCAGACTGCAATATTGGGTTCTCGACATGCTGTTGCAGACACTAGGACAAAGTAATTTATTTCCTTAAATTAATGTATCTTTTTTCATTGATCAATAATCATTGTGCATTTTTCACTCACCCACCATTTAAGATTCAGGCTAAAATAATCAGCAGTTTTGATATTATAGAAGGTGATGGAGCTCTTGTGACTTAAAAGCAAAATTCTGTCAGGCTCTAATATTTTAAGGAAAAGAAAACTGTCTTTGGAAGCTGTATTAATTGAAATCACCATCCAAGAACTGCTATTTGTGCTATGCCATCAATCTTGGATAATTCAAATGTAAGGAAAATTGTCCAAAAAAGAACAAAGAATAAAGAGGAAAGGAAAATGTTTCCAAATTATTACATTATTGCCCAAATAAAGCAAAAAGAAAGCAAGTAATTAGCATTTCCATTTTGTTTTCCTCTCTTTATGTTTGGAGCCTATGAGCTCAATATATAAAGTGCTATGGTGAGCTGTAATCACCCTATTGTGAACTATGCTAATTACCTGCTTTGAGCAGTTTATGCTGTATACATGTGCTGAAATATTATACCGTGTGCCAAAAAAAGTGCAAGTATTAGATGTTAATTAGAAATTTTAAGGTGTTGAAAGAGAAAAAAAAACCTGCAAGACACATTTTTCCTATTTAAGTATAAGAAATTTCAGTTGTATATTTATAATTTTTAATTAAAAATTAGCACATACTCTGTATTAAAGAAAAATAGGGAAGCATGTAGTGGTCTTTTGGTATGTCAACTTGACTAGATTATATATTTTTATTCATCAAATAGTAATGTAGTATTATTTTGCAAGCATTTTGTAGATGCAATTAAAGTCATGATCTGTTTACTTTAAATTAGGGAGATTATTCTAGATAATATATAGGTTCCCAATTCAATCTGTTGGAAGGTCTAAAAATGCAGAACTGAAGCTTCTATGAAGAAGAAATTATACTTGTAGCACATGTCCAAGAGTTCCAGTCTGCTCTCTGATGATCCATTAAAGAGTTTGGAGTTGCTAAGCCAGCCCTGACACTTGTATAAGCCATTTTCTTGCACAAATCTCTTTTTATATAATTTATATTGGACCTATTTATTTTATAGAACCCTAATACAAATTTTTGGTTGGGTTAGAAGAACAGAATCTGAAAAATGAGTTTAATAAATTGAATATGATTTTCTGGAATTGGTTATACTAGATCAGATTAGCATTAAGGCCATTTCTGATTCTATTGCTACTACTAAAGAGAGCACTGATAATTAACAGCATAAGGCAAAGGAAATTTGAAAAGTATTGTTATAAAGAAATCCTAACCAATATCTATGAAAGGTGAAGTTAGATGTTAAATGAACACATACCAAAAGGCAACTATAGTGTGGAAGATGGCAGAGTAGGGAGGGAGCTTGCTGCTATAGTCTAGAAGATTGTCTTAAAAAAGTGAAAAAAAATGCAGTCTCAGGGAAGAGTTATGGAGAAAACCACAGAGGAAACTCTACACAAATTGGAGGGACACAGTGCACCTATGTGGAGGGTGAGAATATGCACAACTAAGGACCCCGGCAGCCAAGAGCCTCCATACTAGTGGTGGAGAATGAGATGAGAGCAGACTGCAGCAGCCCAAGTCACTGGCAAAAAAGCTACAAGAAGAGCCTACAGGAAATCCAGCTTGGAGCCCTGTGGGGATAGCACACCTGCCAAACTAGAGGAGAAAAAAATGAAGTGGGGTGCACACTTTCTCTCTCCCTGATCAGGTTTCAACAGCATCCTGTAACAAGTTAATAGAAAGCAGGTATCATTTTGGACATACAAAACAGCTGTGCCAACTGATGTCCATGCCCAGCAACCAGCCAAGTGAATACTCTTGAGTTGTTGGGGAGAACAGATGGGACTAGGTGCTCCTGACTGTGGGGTTGGTGTGCTGGGACTTTGAAAACACTGAGGCTGCATGGGAAGACTCAGAGTGTGGCTGGGACTTTGGGTAGTCACTGTAGGAAGTGCCACATGATCAGGGTACCCTGGTTACCTGGCCAGGGACATTGCTGTGGAATCTGAGCTTACACTGAGGCCTGCACAGATCCTTTGTGTGGTCCTTGCGGCAGAACAGATGAATAATACAACCACTGGGGCTAGCACCCAGGCACTGATATCCTTTGAGGAGAGGAGCTCAGCTGAGTCTACACCAACAGACAAGAACAAACCTCCCCTCTGATAAAAAAAAAATGGAGATTTACCATAGCAAGCCTAGGTGTGTCACCTCAGTCATGCCCATCACCCTGGAGAACTGAACAGAGCTCCTTGGCCACACCCACCACATGCTTCTAGGTATTCCCTAAAAGCAGAAACTTCACTGAGCCTTTCAGACATAGTCCAAAGATAAAGGCCACTACAGCAAACAAACAAACAAACCAAAAAACCAATGAATATCTCCACAACAAACACACCAATTCAAGAAACAAGAATAAGGAAGACAACATGACACCCCTAAAAGAACACAACACCTCAATACTAGATTGTGAAGATGAGGAGATTGAAGAAATGCTGGAAACAAATTCAAAAAGTTGATCATAGGGTTACTTAGAAGTAATCAGAAGCAAATGCATGAACTAATAAAATCCATATATGACATGAAATAAAATTTCTTTCACAAAACTCAGATCTAAAAGAGAAACCAAAATGAAATCTTGGAAATGAAGTATTCAATAGAACAAATAAAAATGAAGTGGAAAGCCTCAAGAATTGAATTGGTGAAGCAGGTGAATGAATATGACTTAGAAGACAAAGCATAGGAAATTATAGTCAGATCAAACACAAGAAAAAGAAATTAGAAAACTGAAAAACACTGTTGATAATCTACAGGATACTATCAAATGACCCAACATACAGGTAACAGGAGTTACTGAAGGTGTGGAAAGAGAGAAAGGATTAGAAGGCCATTTTAGTGTAATTGTAACAAAATTTCCCTAATTTGGAGAAAGAAAGGGGCATCCAAGCACAGGAAGCACATAGAACTATTAATTGACATGGACAGAAAAGAATTTCAACATGACAGTTTATAATCAAACTCTCCACAGTAAAATATAAAGAAAAGATTCAAAAATGTGCATGAGAGAAATGTCCGATTAATTTCAGAGGATCTCCAATTAGACACACAGCAGACTTCTCATCAGAAACCCTACAGGCTAGGAGAGAATGGCAAGTTATATTCCAAGTTTTAAGAGAAAAGAACTGTCAACCCTGCAAGGTTCTTATTTATGAACAAAGGTGAAAGAAAGACCTTCCATGACAAATAGAAATTGAAAGAATTTGTCACCAAATGTCTCCAGCCCTATAGAAGATGCTTAAGGATGTGCTGTACAGAGAAACACAGAAAAATGGCCATCACTTCGAAAGAAGTTAAAGAAAGGAAATCTCCCAGTAAAAGTGCAAAGGAAATCCAAAGTAAAAAATAGGAAAATTTATGGAAAAATTGAATAGTCATCTTGAATGTAAATGGCCTCATGACCTTGTCTAAACAAGATAAGAGTCGGAGAACTCAAGGGGCTTCCATAGCCTTGGAAACTCATGACTGGTGCATAGGGAGATTACTGATGCCATAAACAGGAGTGTCAATTTGTAAAGTCAACAACAGGATCACTGTGCACTTACTCCTCATGTAGGATCTCTCCTTAATGTGCTGTACATTGAGGCTTAATGTTATAACGAGTACTCAAACAGTATATTTCACTTTGTGTTTCTATGGGGGTGCAAACTGTTGAAATCTTTACTTAATGTATACTAAACTGATCTTCTGTTAAAAAAAAAAGAAGAAATTAGCAATTCCCGACTTGACTCTCACTGGGATTAAACATGACAATAGGTCTGATCTGATTTCATCATCATTTAAAAAATCATCTATTATTTTTCACTTTATGTTTCTGTGTGGGAGCAAACTGTTGAAATCTTTACTTAATGTATGCTAAACTGATCTTCTGTATATAAAGAGAATTGAAAATGAATCCTCATGTGAATGGAAGGGGAGAGGGAGTGGGAAAGGGGAGGGTTGCGGGTGGGAGGGATGTTATGGGGGGGAAGCCATTGTAATCCATAAGCCGTACTTTGGAAATTTATATTCATTAAATAAAAGTTAAAAAAAAAGAAATTTAACCAAAAAAAAAGAAAGAAATTTAACTAAAAAAAAAAAAAGACAGTCTGGTTGAATGGATTAAAAAACAAAAGCCATCTATTTGCTGCCTACAAGAAATGCATCTCACCAAAACAGATGCAAGCAGACTGAAAGTGATAGTATGGAAAAAAATATTCCATGATAACAGAAACCAAAAAAGAGGTGGTGTAACCATCCTAATATTAGACAAAATAGACTTTAACACAAAAACTGTTAAAAGAGACAAAGAAGGGCACTGTGTAATGATTAAGAGATCAATTCAACAGGAAGATGTAACTATTATAAATGTATATGCACCTCATTACAAGACACCTGGCTATTTAAAAGCAATGTTAAAGGATCTAAAGGGAGACATAGACCCCAATACAATATTAATAGGGGATTAAAATAACCCACTTTCAGCAATGGACAGATCAACCAGACAAAAAATCAGCAAGAAAATAGCAGAGTTAATCAACAATATAGACCAAATGGACCTAAGATTCCATCCTAAAGTTGCAGAATAAACATTCTTCTCAGCAGTGCATGGAACTTTCCCTAGGATTGGTCATAAAGCAAGTCTCAGCAAATTAAAAAAAAAAATTGAAATCATTCCATGCATCTTCTTGGACCACAATGGACTGAAGCTAGAAATCAGCAACCCAGTAATCTCTAGAACATTTGCAAACACATGGAGATTGAACAACATGCTCCTGGGTGAACACTGGGTCATAGGAAATAAAAAGAGAAATCAAAAAATTTCTGAAAACAATTGAAGATGACAATACAACATATCAAAACTTATGGGATACAGCAAAAGCAGTGTTAAGAGGAAAGTGTTTAGCAATTAGTGCCTACACCAAGAAACTCAAAGGCATCAAATAAATGAGCAATCAATTCATCTCAAGGATCTAGAAAAACAACAGCAAACCAAACCCAAACCTAGTAGGAGAAAAGAAATAATTAATATTAGGGAATGTATTAATAGAATTGAAACAAAAATACAAATATCAGCAAAATGAAGAGCTGGCTTTTTGAAAAAATAAACATGATTTACACATCCAACCCAATAAAAAATGGAAAGAGAAGACTCAAATCAATAAAATTAGAGATGAGAAAGGAAATGTAACAACAGACACCCACAGAAATAAAAAAGAATCATCAGAAATTACTACAAAGAGCTGTATGCCAACAAACTGGGAAAACAAGAAGAAATGGATCGATTCCAGGACACATACAACCTACCTAAATTGAGCCATGAAGACACAGAAAACCTAAACAGACCCATTGCCAAGATTGAAATTGAATCAGTAATAAAGACCTTTCCAAAAAAGAAAAGCCCAGGACTGGATGGCTTCATTGCTGAATTCTACCATACATTTGAAGAAGAACTAACTCCAATTCTTCTCAAGTTACTCAAAACAATTGAAATAGAAGAAATCTTCCAAATTCTTTCTATGAAGCCAGCATCACCTTAATTCCTAAATTTGAAAAAGATGCAACAGAGAAAGAGAACTACAGACCAATTCCCTTGATGAACACAGATGCAAAAATCCTCAACAAAATTCCAGCCAATCGAATCCAACAGCACATTGGAAAGATCATTCACCCGGTCCAAGTGGGATTTATCCCTGGTATGCAGGGATGGTTCAACATTCAGAAATCAATCAATGTGATACATCACATTGCCAAACTGCTGAACAAATAACATACAATTATCTCGATAGATGCAGTAAAAGCATTTGATAAAATACAACACCCTTTCAAGATGAAAACTCTAAGCAAATTGGCTATAGAAGGAACAGTCCTCAACAGAATCAAGGCAATTTATGAGAAACCCATGGTCAGCATCCTGTTGAATGGAGAAAAGTTGGAAGCATTCTCACTCATATCTGAAACTAGACAAGGATGCTCACTGTCACCATTGCTATTTGATATATTCTTGGAAGTTTTAGCCAGAGCCATTAGGAAAGAAAAGGAAACCAAAGGGATACAAATTGGGAAAGTTGAAGCCAAACTCCCTGTTTGCAAATGACATGATTCTACATATAGGGGATCCAAAAGATTCCACCAATAGACTATTGGAACTCATAGGAAAGTTTGGTAAACTAGCAGGATATAAAATCAATACACAAAAATCAATAGCCTTTGTATACACAGACAATGCCAAGGCTGGATTGAGCTTCTAAGATCAATCCCATTCACAATAGCTAAAAAAAGATCAAATACCTTGGAATAAAATTGACCAAGGATATTGAAGATGCCTACAATGAGAATTATAAAACATTAAAGAATGAAATGGATTAAGACACAAAAAATGAAAAAAATCTTCCATGTTTATGAATTGAAAGAATCAATGTCATCAAAATGTCTATTCTACTGAAAAAAAAATTACAGATTCAATGTGATACCAATCATAATATCAAAGACATTCTTCTCAGATCTAGAATATGCCATGCTGAAATTTTATGGAAACACAGAAGACCTCAAATAGCTAAAGCAATCTTATACAAGAAAAACAAAGCCAGAGGTATCATGATACTATATTTCAAGACATACTACAAGGCAGTTATAATCAAAACAGTTGGTCCTGATACAAAAACAGATGGATAGACCAATGGAAAGAGTAGAAATGCCAAAAATCCATCCAAGCTTCTACAACCAACTTATATTTGATCAAATAGCTAAAACCAATCCCTGGAGCAAGGACAGTCTCTTCAACAAATGGTGCTGAGGAAACTGGATTTCCATGTGCAGAAGTATGAAGCATGACCCCTACCTTACACCTTAAACAAAAATCCATTCAAAATGGTTTAAAGACCTAAATCTGTGACCCGATACCATCAAATTATTAGAGAACATTGGGGAAACCCTGCAAGACATTGGCACAGGCAAAGAGTTCTTGGAAAAGACCTCAGAGGCACAGGTCATCAAAGCCAAAATTAGCAAATGAGATTATATCAACTTGAGAAGCTTCTGTATTGCAAAACAAAGACTCGGGAAAGTGAAGAGCAACAATAGAATGGGAGAAATTATTGGCAAACTATGCAACTGATTAATAACTAGAATGTACAAAGAGATCAAGAGAATCCACAACAACAAAGCAAACAACCCAGTGAAGAAATGGGCAAAGGACTTAAAGAGACATTTGTCAAAGGAGGAAATCCAAATGGCCAACAGACACATGAAAAAATGCTCAGGATCACTAGCCATCAGGGAAATACAATCAAAAATACAATGAGGCCCGGTTGCCCCTCTTCCAGGCCAGCTCTCTGCTGTGGCCAGGGAGTGCAGTGGAGGATGGCCCAAGTCCTTGAGCCCTGCACCCCATGGGAGACCAGGATAAGTACCTGGCTCCTGCCATCGGATCAGCGTGGTGCGCCGGCCGCAGCGGCCATTGGAGGGTGAACCAACGGCAAAAGGAAGACCTTTCTCTCTGTCTCTCTCTCTCTCACTGTCCACTCTGCCTGTCAAAAAAAAAAAATACAATGAGGTTTCATTTCACACCAGTTAGAATGGCTTTTATACAGAATTCAACAAACAACAAATGCTGGTGACGATGTGGGGAAAAAGGTACCCTAATCCACTGTTAATGGGAATGTAAATGGTAAAACCACTACAGAAGACAGTTTGGAAATACCTCAGAAATCTTAATATAGACCTACCATATGACCCAGCCATCCCACTTCTGAGAATTAACCCAAGGGAAATGAAAATAGCAAATAATAAAGTTATTATTTGTTTATTGCAGCTCAATTCACAATAGCTAAAACATGGAAGACTACTGCAGACTGGATAATGAAATTATTGGATAAGTACTCTATGGAATACTACGCAGCAGTAAAAACAAAAAACAAAAACATGAAATTCAGTCATTTTCACCAAAATGGATGAATCTGGAAAACATCTTACTTAGTGAAATAAGCCAGTCCCAAAGGGACAAATACCATATGTTCTCTCTGATATGTGATAACTAATATAACACCTAAAAGGACAAGAGTATAAAGTCAATTGAAAATACATCTCAGTAAAAGTTAGAGAGGGAATAAGAGAGAGAGGAGGAAGTTTGCAACAGTAAAGCTGTATAGTTCTGCGTACATTCCTAGGGACTTGCTTCTAAGGGTCCAGTTTAAAAGCTTGCCATGGGACCTCAGCTCCCATTAAGCTGGGTACAAAAAATCCATTTTAAGTGTTAAAGTAACTATATTAAGTGTTAAAGTGATCATATAGATAGGATTAAGTGTTAAAGGGATCATATAAATAAGACCAAATGTCTGGTAATAATAATATATAGAATTCAAAAGGAGAGAATGTTCCAACACGGGAAGCAGTCCACACAGCTGACTCAGAATGATGATCTCAATAACCTCAGAATCAGCCCTTGAGGCATTCTGGTCTGGCTGAAAAGCCCATGAGAGCATTTCAGGCATGGAAAGCCAAGATATTGAGGTAAAAAATGTCCTACATGAAGGATCTCTGGGTGAGTCCCCAGTGGATTGAAGTGGTCGTCATAGAAGGAGGTACTTTTCTATAAAGGGAGGAGAGAACTTCCACTTTGCTTATGGCCTTGTCTAAATACTGACCAGGTTTGCAGATTCAGAAGGCTTTAATAGCCTTGGCAGCTCATGTAAAGAGCCTCAGGTCATCACTGAGGTCATACATAGGAGTGTTAATTGTTGAATTAACAAAAGGAGTCACTGTACACTTACTTCTCATGCAGGACTTCTATCCTCAATGATTATAGTATGAGAATTAATTGTAAAACTTGTTCTTAACTGTAAATCTGTAAAACTTGTTCTTAAACAGTTTGTGTGTGTGTGTGTGTGTGTGTGTGTGAAAATTGTTGAAATCTTTACTTGGTATACAGTTGGTCTTCTGTGTATAAAGTTAATTGAAAATGAATCTTAATGGAGAATGGGACTGGGAGTGGGAAAGACAGCAGGAGGTGGAGTGGGAGTGTGGGTATGGTGGGAACAATTACTATATTCCTTATGTTGTACTTATATTTGTACTCATTAAAGAAAAGATTTCTTTGGGAAAAAAAGCCACTATAACTGTAGCACAATTTTCCCCCTTTAATAACGTGTATAGGGACCAGTGCTGTGACGTAGCGGGTAAAACCACCGTCTGTAGCGCCGGCATCCCATGAGAGCACCAGTTTGAATCTTGGATGCTCCACTTCCATTCCAGCTCTCTGCTGTGGCCTGGGAAAGCAGTGGAGGATGGCCAAAGTCTTTGGGACCCTGCACCCATGTGGGAGACCCAGAAGAATCTCCTGGCTCCTGATTGGCACATTTCCGGCTGTTGCAGCCATCTGGGGAGTGAACCAGTAGATGGAAGACCTCTCTCTCTGTACCACTGCCTCTCTGTAACTCTGCCTTTCAAATAAATAAATATTCTTTTTAAAAAATGCAGCCAGTTCTCTTAAAAGAAGTGTATATTTGTGTTTCTATGGGGGTGCAAACTGTTGAAATCCTTACTTAATGCATACTAAACTGATCCTCTGTAAAAAAAAAAAAAAAAAGAAATTATCAACTCCCAACTTGACTCTCACTGGGATTAAACATGACAATAGGTCTGATCTGATTTCATCATCATTTAAAAAAAATCATCTATTATTTTTCACTTTATGTTTCTGTGTGAGAGCAAACTGTTGAAATCCTTACTTAATGTATACTAAGCTGATCTTCTGTATATTAAGATAATCGAAAATGAATCTTGATGTGAATGGAAGGGGAGAGGGAGTGGGAAAGGGGAGGGTTGTGGGTGGGAGGGACGGTATGGGGGGGAAGCCATTGTAATCCATAAATCGTACTTTGGAAATTTATATTCATTAAATAAAAGTTAAAAAAAAAGAAGTGTATATTTCAATCATTATGGTTATTTCTTTTCCTTTGTAATTTCTTCAGTTCTCATATCTTAAATTTATGTAAGCTCCTTTAAATCTCTTATAGGGATTAGCATAAAACTAGCATCAATGGGACCTTAGAAGCTGAGTAATTTTCTCCTTTTTTAACATCAGTTCTATCTGAATGAAATTTTCCAGAGTGAAACCATCATGAGACATTGTATAACTTGCTGACAATGTTGACCATTTTAAAACAGAACATTGTTTCCTTTTTATGCTAGTACTTTACTGAGCTGTAAAATTATGTTAGAATCAAAATATCTTCAATGCACCCATTGTAATTCTAGTTAATCTTTAGTGAAGGACTGTAAGCTAGCCAATTAGACACAGGAGTTAGTGTGATAAGGAGAGAAAAACAGAAAGTAAGAGTCTTTCCAGGCAGTGGTTGAGATTTAGATGTGGATAAACAAGTACAGACCAGGGAAGAAAGTGCCATGGTCAAAGACTTGTGCTTTAAAGCAAGAAGAGTGCGATCGGTTTCCTAGCGGCAGAGCTTTCAGATCATAAGGGCCTGCAGTTTTACTACCCTTCTTTTACTACTATTATTATTATTATTTTTTTTTTGCAAACCCTCAACTTCATTTTTTTATTCTTTTAAGCAGGCATGTATTTTGAAAAGTTCTGCCTGGTTCCTAAATATTTCAGAATAAGCACTTGGAGAAAAAGAAGCAGCTTTATGGCTGACACTCAACTCTGGTTTCCCCTGTTCTTCCAGATCTTGCCTTTCGATTTTCCCCTCCAATGCCTTGGAACAAACTTTTAAAAATATCTTGTTTAACTTTTCTTGTTCTCAGTGGGAAGATATTCCCTAATTATCTACTGTGTCATTAGCTAAAGCCAAAATCCTATTATAATTTGTATATTTGGAACAAATACGAAACTTCCTGCTTGTGATAAGAAAAGATAGTTTCCATTGAAACAAACTTATTGAGTAAAATCTGAGTTGATTTAAACGGAAATAATAAGCAAATATTAGATATACAAAATAGAACAAATATAACACAGGCATTAAAGGTTATGGTAATGACAGAAGTCTGGAAAGCACAAAACTGAAGTGATCTGTGTGGAATGACTAGTATGGTGCCTTCTGAGTCTGTGTAACTCTGTACTAGCTACCTCCCTCAACATTAAATCATCCTCATTTGTTCAATCTCTGACCATAGATCCACTTTCCATAAGGTTTGAGTTCCTCATAGTTGCTAGGCCCAAGCCTCTGCATTGTCCTCTGGCTCACTAGTTTTGCTCTTTTATTCATTTTTTGTTTTGTTTTGTTACATTTTGTTTCATACTTCTTGTGTATGTTGTTTTAAAATTATTTTTATTACTAATATAAAAGAAACAGATTTCATGTATTTCATAGATATTCTTTTTTTTTTTTTTTGACAGGCAGAGTGGACAGTGAGAGAGAGAGACAGAGAGAAAGGTCTTCCTTTGCCATTGGTTCACCCTCCAATGCGGCCGGCGCACCGCGCTGATCTGATGGCAGGAGCCAGGAGCCAGGTGCTTTTCCTGGTCTCCCATGGGGTGCAGGGCCCAAGCACCTGGGCCATCCTCCACTGCACTCCCTGGCCACAGCAGAGAGCTGGCCTGGAAGAGGGGCAACCGGTACAGAATCCGGCACCCTGACCGGGACTAGAACCCGGTGTGCCGGCGCCACAAGGCGGAGGATTAGCCTAGTGAGCCGTGGCGCCGGCCTCATAGATATTCTTCTAAGAACATAACTATACCCCATCCCTCCCTCCTCCTTCCTTCCCTTCTTTTTTTTCTTTTAATATTTGAGATGACATACTTAAATTTATTTTATAATCACAAACTTAATGCTCAACTAAATAGAGTGTTCAACAAGTAAAAGGTGGAAAGCCCACAGTTCCACAAGAATTCTTTAGAATCCACTGGGTGTCAGAATGCCTATGAAATGCTGATGTGATGAGGTGGTACCTGATGTCAGGATGCTCACAGGCTGCCAGACGAGATGCCCACATGGTCAAATTGCATTAATTACACCTACAACATTGGAATCAAGAACAAGCGATACAAATAGCACACTAGGCAATTAACTATTTCCTGGGATGCGAAGCTATGAAAAGTTTCTGGGGAGATCTGGGGGCTAATAAATTAATAATCATCTGCATGATATGTCAAAAAGAAAGTGAAGAGCTTCATTCTAATGAGAATTAAGGAGGAGATTCTACAGGGAAAAACAGTTTGTGCAATGCAGATACATGATACAGTAATGTGTGGTGGGTTAACTTGGAAGAATCTTACCTCAGTGACATACTATAGAGAGGAAGAAGTAGCAGTGTAATCTGTCTACAGAGATTGTGAAGATACAAAGGAGCTTTGAGTATTCTCCACAGTCAATAGAGAACCCTTGATGAAGTTTAACCACAACAGTAACATCAACACATTTGTACTTATCCAAGGACAAACTGGTGAAAAGAGAGAAAAATGATTCGGGGCATCAGGTTGAGGATAGGAGTCTACACAAAAGGGTTATTGCATAACAATGTGTCATGAGACTTAGAGAATTGTTTACACTAAACTCATATCTTTGGCAGGTATTGCAACAGTTAATAATTTCAGGATTTCAACATACCTGTTTCTTGTTTGTATCAATATATTGGGGGTGCATTATGGGACAAGAAGCTGTATTCTATATTGTTTGCTACAATTAGTAGTTCATATGATGTATCTTTTATTTATTTAGTTTTGTTCATTTGAGAAACAGACAGGAGCTCCTATCTGTTAGCTCACTCCCCAAGTGCCCCACAACAGCTAGGGCAGGTCCAGAGTCAGAACCACAAGACAGGATCACAGTCCAAGTGTTCCACAAGAGGGGCAGTCACTCAATTACTTGGGACCTCACCAGTGCCTTCCAAGGTCTACACTGACAGTAACCTGGAGTCAGCAGCCAGAGCTGACAATTCAAGCCCAGCACTCTGATGCTGAATTGTCTGTAAATCTGCACATGGTAACATTTCAAGGTCATGGGATTATTCTAAAATTGGATTGTGATGATGGCTGCCATACTCCATACATATTTTTTTCAAAATTATTGAATTTCATACTTAAGGTAAGTGCACAGTGTTATGAACATTATAAATTAACACACTAACTGGAATATCAAAAAAATTTAAATTTAGTACTAAAAGCTAAAAACTCAATACTAGCTTAAGTATTAAAAAAGGGATGTGTGTGCCTTAACAGCTAGGTTAAATGTCCACTCCCAGAAGGTATATTTTAAAAATCTATATTAAATATTTGCTTATAGCAAAAAGTTTTTAATTAACAACATATTTTTTCATAAGAAAATGCACATTAACTCAATTACTAGATGATTATTATTCTTATACTCAATGGATAGAGGGCATATTTACGGTCAAGCTAATTTTCGGATTTGTATCTTCTCAACAAAAAACTATCAGATAACAGTGACTTGCAATATGCATCATAGAAAAATTCAGCATATTAACATAAGAACAATCAAAACTCATTTTTGCTCTTATATTAATAACAGCATAGACTTTGGCCCTAATTTTCTGTATATTATTTTATTTCAATCTGTATAATAATCATAAATTAACTGAGGAGCAACAAGTAGAAAAGAGATAAGTAAAATGGTAAGAACTTATTTGTTTAATGAGGGTATCTCAAAGTTCAAGCAAAAATGGAATTAAAGATAATGTATATTTTCCATGAACTTTTTGAAGATTTCTCATATGACTGAAACAGAAAACTTTACTTAGTTCTCAATTTTTACCATATTTGAAACTAATTATTTGTACTTTTTATAAAATTAGATGTTTAAAACAGAGTCTCTCCGACTGAATTCCCCATGGTAAGCACCTACAGTTCTTCATCAGTAAAATCTGCACAGATTTAATTACTACTGACAAAATTCCAGCTCAAATTTTTCATTGCTTCTGTCTATATTTCAGTGACAGTGGACTATGAAATGAACCATAAAATACTAACTTATTTTTAAAAACTAGCTTCAAAGTTAATTTATTAAAAATTATTTACTTATTTATTTCCAATTTTATTTGAAAATCAGAGACACAAAGACAGAAAGAGAGACACACAGAAAGAAGGAGAGATAGAGAGAGAGAGAGAAAGAGAGAGAGATAGGTAGAGAGAGATTTTTCATCCACTGGTTCACTCCTTAATTGCTATGTCAGTCAGTGCTGGGCCAGGTCAAAGCCAGAAGCCTGGAACTTGGTGCGTGTTTCCCACAGGAGTGACAGGGATCCATGAACTTGAGCCACCAACCTGCTGCCTCCAAGGGTCTGCATTAGCAGGAAAATGAAATTGGAAGCAGAGCTGGGACTTAAACCCAGGCACTCTGATATCATTTGTTGGCATTTAATGTACAACTGTCCTTTCAATTTTATCATTAGAAATAATTTTAGTCTACCACCAATTTCATTAATTTTTGAATTAATTCTTGCTAACCTGCATTTCAAAAATAAAAATATCACAGCAACTAAGTATATCTTTAAAAATTAATGTATCATATGATTAAAACATGGATAAGCACATAAAGATTAGTAAGCCTTTACAGAAATTGGAAAAAGGAAACAAATTTTTTATTCTATACTGCTCTTTTAATTATTTCAAAGAATGCTCAGCAAATTGATTTGTCTATATTAAGCATTGCCAGTCATTGAAAAGATATTATTTAAATTTATTGCCATTCACTGATTTTTTTAAAAAGATTTATTTATTTATTTGACAGGCACAGTGATACAGAGAGAGGAGAGAGATAGTGATCTCCCATCCACTGATTCACTCCCCAAATGGCCACAAAAAGTTGGAGCTGATCCGGGCTGAAGCTGGATCTGCAGGCTGGAACTCCATCAGGTCTTTCATGTGGATGGCAGGAGCCAAAGTACTTGGGGCATTTTCCACTGCCTTCCCAAGCATCTTAGCAGGGAGTTGGATTGGAAGCGGAGCAGCCAGGACTCAAACCGGTGCACTGAGATGAGATACTGGCATCAAACTCGGGGCTGATCCTGCTGTGCCATACCTGGGACAGAGATATCTAAAACCTTGAAATATATTTTTTTAACTTTTATTTAATGAATACAAATTTCCAAAGTACAGCTTATGGATTACAATGCCCCCTCCCCATAACGTCCCTCCCACCTGCAACCCTCCCCTTTCCCACTCCCTCTCCCCTTCCATTCACATCAAGATTCATTTTCGATTCTCTTTATATACAGAAGATCAGTTTAGCATACATTAAGTAAAGATTTCAACAGTTTGCTCCCACACAGAAACATAAAGTGAAAAATACTGTTTGAGTACTAGTTACAGCATTAAATCTGAATGTACAGCACACTAAGGACAGAGATCCTACATGAGGAGTAAGTGCACACTGACTCCTGTTGTTGACTTAACAAATTGACACTCTTGTTTATGGCCTCAGTAATCTCCCTAGGCTCTTGTCATGAGCTGCCAAGGTTATGGAAGCCTCCTGAGTTCACCGACTCTGATCATATTTAGACAAGGCCATGGTCAAAGTGGAAGTTCTCTCCTCCTTTCAGAGAAAGGTACTTCCTTCTTTGATGACCCGTTCTTTCGAAATATATTTTTAAAAATATTTGCCAAGTTCTACAGCTCTTCTCTGGGGAGATGTGCCTACTTTTTACTGCACCAAACTAGATGTCCTACTCTTTCCCATTGTTTTTTGAAGGGTAGGAAGATAATTTTTCTGTTTTCTGTTTTAGGATGACTTTGCCAGTCTTGAATGCTCAGTCACCCTGGACAGTTTGGGGACCTTTGTCAATGACTGGAGGAGAGATAATCTGGCCTAACCATGTGCAGCAATATGAATTGGGATGAAATTTCACAAGTACAATCAACGGAACTTGGTGACTGGATGTTGGGTACAAACAAGAATGAGCGTGACCTCTAGATTTGTAACTTATATGAATGCCAGGTCATAATTTATAATTTTAAAATATATTTTTCTATCTTTTTATCTGGTCCAGGAACTATGGTTGGCATTAAGGATATAATGATAAACAAAATTACGTTTATTCATATCTTTAGCTTGAATCTACAAATGGTGCTATCAAGTAAAAAGAGTAGCTAATAAATCACCATTATTTTCCTAGCGTGACTAACTAGGCAGCTTTCATCAGAAAGCTTCATAAATCTCAAGGTACCAGATGTGGTAGTAAGTAAAAGCAATGAAATTAGGAGAGGGCCATGACTGCTGATTTCCACACGGGGGCGCTTTTAAACTCAGAAACTGGTTCTCTGCACTTGTCAAAACCTCAATTCCATTTGATAATGGAATGATTGTGGATACCTGTGCTAATGTGAAGTATTTGTTAACATTTTCTTTTTTGAGATAGTCAAATAATAAGCACATATACCTCAAGTTCACTGGCAGAAAAAAAAGTGACTTCTAAAAATGTACAGTCATTCCTATTTCTCTCCCTGATTCTAGAAGTGTTACACAAAGACATTTGGCTTGTGTGTAGTTTTTCCCACTTCTTCTTGTTTTTCAGTTATTTAGAAAATTGAGAAGGCAATTAAAAACTAATGTTTATAAATGAACTTGAATTTCTTTCATGACCCAGAGTATTTTAATTAATAGACATCTTTTAAGGAAAATGTGTGAAAGTCAAGTGCTTTCTTGGCAAATCCAAGGAATTCTCTAGACCTACATTCTAACTTGGATAAATAGAATGCTATCCATAGACTGCCAAAACTGTGGGGTGTCACTGTGAAAAGTAAAATGTCACCCAGTAGTTGTTTTCATTAAATGTATTTACCTACTTATTGTATTCATACTGTGGAAACAAAAGTAAAATTATCACCTACCTCACTAATACATCGCACCTTATCAGCACTAGAGAAAGGCTGTGTCCTCATTATTATTTTGTAGTCTCTTTGATTTGGTAAATGTCAATGTACTGGATAATTGACGTATAATTACTTGCAGAAACACCAGCTGTGATTTCTACACTTTAGTAAGGTTTTCTGCCTGTACTCTTACATGTAGAGTATAAATGACTTATATTTTTAATAAGATTTAATTCCATCCTTGCTTCTGAATTTGGAGATAGAGCAGAAGATATAAAATCATTTTTGTCTTAAACAAGGCTCTTGTGTCTTCTTCAGAGTTTTGAATGAGTTATAACGGTTACAGACGGGCTGGAGCTGTGGCACAGTGGGTTAAAGCTGCAGCCTGCAGCACCGGCACCCCATACTGGCGCCAGTTCAGGTCCCAACTACTCTATTTCTGATCCAGCTCCCTGCTTACGTGCCTGAAAGTAGTGGAGGATGGCCCAAGAACTTGGACATCTGCACCTGTGGGAGACTCAAAGGAAGTTCCTGGCTCCTGGCTTCGGACTGACCCAGCCACGGTTGTGGCATTTTGTGGAGTAAACCAGCAGATGGAGGATCTCTGTCTCCTTTTCTCTCTGTAACTCTGCCTCTCAAAAAAACAAATAAGTCTTTAAAAAAAGTTTCAGAAAGTTATTGCATGGCAATCACCTTCAATAAAACAAGAAAATTAATTACTAAATTTGGCTCTAAATTCTGAGAATCTATTATTTTTATATTATTTTCTATAAACATGTGAGATAATTTCTTAAGCATACCTGTCCTAATATATACAGATTTTTTTTCTCCATTTGAGCTGTGTTCTACACATTTATTCTGTTTAAAAAGATTTATCTATTTATTTATTTAGGAAGACAGAAGGACACACACACACACAGAGAGAGAGAGAGAGAGAGAGAGAATCTTTTATCTGCTGTTTTTTTTTTTTTCTTCCTATGTCCACAGCTAGCAGTGGTGGGCCAAGGCTTAAGCCAGGAACCTGGAACCCCATCCTGGTCTTCCAAATGAGTGGCAGAAGACCAAGTACTTGGGCCATCTTCCACTACCTTCCCAGGCTCATTAGTAAGGAGCTAGATTTGAAGTAGAACAGCGTGAACTTGAACTGACACTCTAATATGGGAGGCTGGCATTGCAAACAGAGGCTTAACCAACTAAGCCAAAATGTCAACCCCTATATATTTATCCTCAAAGTACTAATATTGTCTGAATCATGTTTGGCACCTTTTGGAAGTTTTTCAAAGACTACAGCAAATTCTTTTGGAAATCATTACATAGACGATCTCTGAAAAGAAATAAAATTTGAAATTCATCCTGTTCTTTCAGAATCAAACATGGCAACTGGGATTTATGAATTCTTTTATTTCTTTGATGTTGTATCATTTTTTGTATCTATGAAGATATGAACTTTTTATTATTTGTTTCTTTTTTCATGCTCACATGTAAAACTCTATGTTAAAGTCATTTAACTTATTAAATATCGCTTTTCTACTTCCCTACTAGACTATAAATCTTTTATGTCAAGGGAGAGTATTCTGATTTATTAGTAATACTGTGTAGCTCACCAAAACATTTTTAATGCACTATTTTTTAAAGTTTATTTATTTATTTATTTGAGAGGTAGAATTACAGACAGTGAGAGAGAAAGAGAGAACAGTGAGAGAGGGACAAAGAGAAAGGTCTTCCTTCCATTGGTTCACTCCCCAGATGACTGCAATGGCTGGAGCTGCACTGATCCGAAGCCAGGAGCCAGGAGCTTCCTCCTCGTCTTCCACATGGGTGCAAAGGCCCAAGCACCTGGGTCATCTTCCACTGCCTTCCCAGGCCACAGCAGAGAGCTGGATTGGAAGAAAAGCATCAGGGACTAGAACTGGTGCCTGTATGGGATGCTGGCGCCGCAGGCGGATGATTAACCTACTGTGCCATGGCACTAGCCCCTTTAATGCATTCTTACACATAAGACATTCTTCAGGTTTTATGAAGCTTAGGAATCACTCTTGAAGGTTCTTTATTGACTTACAGTAGTCTGGTCTGGTGGCTTTCATTTTGTCAATATTGGCTCTCCATCCATCAGCACCCTAAGAATTTCCTTTGTTTCTCTGTTGTATCCCCTCTCTTCTCTTATTTGATTTCCTCCTTTATTTTGGTAGGGTTTCTTCAAGGAGCTTCCCAAGAAAGCATCAATGAGAAGTAAACTTCCAGGCTTGCAGTACTGAAAATGTCCTTATTTTGTTCAGAATGTTAAAGGTCTTTCTGTAGCTTCAGTTTGTCTTTCTTTGCATCTGTCTCACTCTGTCCTCCTCCTCAAACCTATATAATATTACATTAACACTTATTGTTGCATTTTTTACAGGTTCCTTGGGTAAAGTCTCATCTCTCTGGTCATTTTATAGGATCTTTCAAAATGAAATTTTATATTGTTCAGTTCTTAGATACAATTCTGAAACTTTTTTAAAAAAAAGATTTATCTATTTATTTGAAAGAGCCACAGGGGGAGAGAGAGAGAAAGGGAGGGAGATCTTCCATCTGCTGGTTCACTCTCCAAATGGCAGCAATAGCTGGGGCTGGGCCAGGCCTAAGTCAGTAACCAGGAGCTCCCTCCAGGTCTCCTATGTGGATAACAAGGGCCCAGACACTGGGGCCATCCTCTGCTGCTTTACACAGGCCTGTAGCTGGGAGTTCAATTGGAAGCAGAGAGGCCAGGACAAGAACTGGCTTCCATATAGGAGGCCAGCATTGCAGGCAGCAGCCTCTCCTGCTACGCCACAACACCAGCCCCCTGAACTTTTAAAAACAATTTCCTGTGGTCTGCATTTCTGCTCTTTGCTTCTGATATCCCTATGAAGGGCTTTCTCAATTTGCTATATAATTCTCCTCTTCACTTTTAATATTTATTTATTTATTTGAGAGGGAGAGAGAGACAGCACATTCCCATTTGCTGGTTCAATCCCTAAATGCCCATAATGCTGGAGCTGCGCCAGGGCCAAAGCTGGGAACTGGGAACTCAATCCCAGTCTCTTAGGTAAGCAGCAGGAACTCAACTACAAAAAGCACCCGCTGCGTCTCAGAGTCTGCATGAGGAAGGAACGGGATTATGTAATCTTCCACTTCATGGACTAGATATACGTGGGCCAGATGCAGAGGAAATCAAAACCAACTATCTTAACCTCTACATTCTCACTTCTCTACCAAGACCTGCCATATTCTAACAAGAATTTCTCCAGCCATTGTCTGCATGATGTTATCAACACACTGTGGCATTTCCATACATTTGTTTCAATTAAAGTAGAATAAGGAATCAAACATCATACTTTACCCTTTTTGCAATAGGATGGAGTACATGAATAAAGAAGATGAATGGTTTGAGGGGTTAAGAAACTCCTCCTACTTAAAAACATGATTTACAATTATTTGAGGCATTTTAAGGTAGTGAATAAGGCTTGGGACCAGGAATAGGATCAAGTCCAATTCTGTCACATATCAAGATACCTCCTGTTGAATAACTTACTTAACCTCTAGGATCCTTTCTCCTTAATTATTAAGTAAAAATTAAATGGTACCTAATTTATAAGATTACAGTGAGAACTAACTGAGGTAATGAATTTAAATTGCTTAGTATACTATCAAGTATTTATTTACTCAGTGAGTGTTAATTTTTGTGATTACAGATGAATAAATACACACTTCTTATGTAAAATGGGAAGAATACAAGATACTGTAAAAAGGAGAGGGACATTATGTGATTCAGAAGTAGTGTGCACCAGCGATCTAAACGTAATTAGATTTTCTCTTGTCAATCAGAGTCTTCAGAGGAAGAATCTGAAAGTTTGGGAAGAGAAGACATGGTAAGGTTCTGCCTTGGTTGGGCAGCGCAAGGGAGAGTGTGAGCCCATGGTAGCAGGTGTTTATCTCCATCTTTGTCTTTTTGGAACCACAGCTCAGCTTGCACCTGTGACTGGTGTCCCTCAGTTCAGAATATCACTGCTATTCCTTCTTTATGGAATAAATTCTTATAGAACTATATATATGCAGTTAACCTGCAGACAGTGGATTATTTCTGACTGGGAGACAAGTGTTTTTTAAACAGCTTTATTCAGAACTTCGACTGCAGTTCTAGGAGACACTGGAAAAGAGTTTAAGTATAGATTCCCAGCACTGTCCATTGTATCACATCTTTTTGCTCATATTTGTTTTTTGCACACCTCTGACTTTATGTGACCACAAATTTACCCAAGCATTATTTCTAAGTCATCCATATTTTTGTAAGTCACCCATATTTTCTCATCCTAGGCACATTCCCAAGAAATTCTTCATTATCCAGAAAACAAAATGAAATAAAAAAGCAACAACAAAGGCAAAATTCAAGTGAACAGACAAATATGTAGTTTATTTTATTTCAGGATCCTATTCTCAGCTTGATAATTCACGAGTTTAATATGCAGTTCACCTATCCATATGCCTGTTATTGCTAAGATACTGTGCATAACATGGAAGAGTTCAGGTACAAGAACACTGAACTTTAGTAACATTTGCCAAAAGAAACACAGCAGAAGCAAAAATTTCAGAAAAGGTAGTTTCCAGCCTCACTTAAGCTGAGTGAGTAGTCCAATAACGGGCAAGGGATGAGGCAAATTCCGGCAGAGTTCAGGTGGTGCAATTAGTGAGTGATGCAGAGTGTGGACACTCGCCTTGTTCATATGTCATGGGCAGAGAGAAGTCAAGACGCAGGTTGAGATACACCATGTGAGACAGATGTCATCACTGTGGATCCAGGCACTCTATCCACTTCCCAGGCAGTGGAACACAGCAGTCATGTGTAATTGGAGACCTGGAAGAAGCTCCTGGCTCCTGGCTTCAGTTTGCCTCACCTCCGGCCATTGCAGCCATTTGGGGAGTGAACCAGCAGATGGAAGACTTCTCCCTCTCCCTCTGCCTCTCTGTAGCTCTGCCTTTCAAATCTTTCAAATAAATAAATACATCTTTAAAAAAAAGAAAAGAAAGAACTTATTAACTGTTCAACTGTGTGCCAGGGCTTCCTCCACACAGATTCAGAGCAGGGCACAGTCTCCAATTCTGCCGAGTAGGGATTGAAAGGACAGAGGAAAATACAGACAATTTACTGACTCTGTGTTGCCTATGGGCATTTGCAACACTATAGGGAGTTAACTACAAGCTGACTTTTAAATATGATGGGATGTTTCTCAAAGTGTCCTCCTTGGAACCCTGGGCTTGGTGAATGTGCAGTGAAGACAGAGTCTCTGTCCTTTCTTGCTTCTGTGGACAGAACAGGTTCTCACGGTTCTGCTGAACAGTAGTGGGGACTCTGGGTCTGTGTGTTGTACAAGATGGGGGGTGTCAAATGAATTGGCTGAAACATCTGCAATTGGTATTTAAAGCTATATGATTATGCACATATTCTTTAAAACTATTGATGAATGTAACCTGATACTCAGATTCCAACATTTTTTCAGTGAGGGGATTATTTTTATAATGAGCAAAAATGTGTTGCCAAAGGATTAAGAAGAATCATCAGTAGTTTAAAACTCAAGCACATTGCTGTAATATTCTGATTTCTACTGAATTCACACATATTCTTACTTTATTCCCCCAAAAGTGACTTAGATAATGTTTCTTTCTAACTCTAAGCATGACAGGACAATGGCTTATACAAGCCTCAATTATGAGATTTGTTTTCTTTTTCATTAAAAACATAAAGCACCAGGGTCTGTGAACCAGAACACTACCTAATTTGTTTCACTCTAAATAACTTCATTTTAGAATCCATTGTCGAGTTAACAAAAATTCCTTTCAGCCTCAAACTTATGCCACAAGGTAATCTGGCACTTGAAAAAAGTTTCATTATTTTCAAATCACTTATTAACACTGAGTAATCATAAAATAAACATAAAAGCCACCAGCATATAAATAAAAAACTGAGTTCGGTGTTCTCATATTAATTTACATGCGTTATAAAATAATGTTAAAATGTTTAATATCTAGGGCTGCCATTGTGGCTTTCTGGGTTAAGCCACCACCTACTATGCTGACAGCCATTATAGGTGACAGTACAAGTCCTGGCTGCTCCACTTCTAATACATCTGCCTGGGAAAACAGTAGAACATGACCCAAGTGCTTTAGCTCCTGCACCCACGTGGGAGACCTGGATGCAGTTCCTGGCTCCTGGCTTTGATCTGGCCCAGACCTGGCCATTGCAGGCATTTGGAGAAGTAAACTGGCAGATGCAAGATTCTCCCTCACTTTGTCTCTCTCTCTCTCTCTCTCTCTCCCTCCCTCCCTCCCCAACTCTGCCTTTCAAATAATAAATAAATAAATCTTTTTAAAATATATCTACTATCTTATCCATTAATACACTATGAAAAACAGATTTTCAGCTGTCTTATTTCCCTTTATGCAGTTAACTGGAATTGATATGAATGCTACCTGAGGTAAGAATAATGTATTTTCTTTAAAAGTTTCTTTATTTATTTTCATTTTATTTAAAAGGCAGAGAGTGGAGAGAGAGAGATATCGAGAGATCGAGAGATCTTCCATCTGCTGGTTCATTTCACAAATGTCTTTTTTTTTTTTTTTTTTTGACAGGCAGAGTGGACAGTGAGAGAGAGACAGAGAGAAAGGTTTTCCTTTTCCATTGGTTCACCCTCCAATGGCTACTCCAGTGGTGCGCTGCGGCCGGCGCACCGCGCTGATGCGAAGCCAGGAGCCAGGTGCTTCTCCTGGTCTCCCATGCCGGTGCAGGGCCCAAGGACTTGGGCCATCCTCCACTGCACTCCCAGGCCACAGCAGAGGGCTAGACTGGAAGAGGAGCAACCGGGACAGAATCCAGCGCCCCAACCGGGACTAGAACCCTGTGTGCTGGCACCGCAAGGTGGAGGATTAGCCTAGTAAGCCATGGTGCCGGCTCACGAATGTCCTTAATAGCTGGGTCTGGGCTAGGCCAAACCAGGAGCCTAGAGCTCCACCAGGTTCCCCTCATGGGTGTGCATTAGCAGGAAGCTGAATGGGAAGGGGAAGAGCTGGGACTCAAACTAAGATACAGGATGCAGATGTTCCAAGTGGTGTCTTAACCACCATACCAGCTGCCCGCTTCCAAATAACTCATTTGGCAAATAGTTGAAAAGCTACATCTATAGCTACATAATGTCCTATAACAATGTGACAGCTAGAAAAATATGTAAGTGCTTACATGGAAATATACCTATATTTTGAATAAAGAATATATTATAAAAATTTATAAAGTTTTATTTTTGTAATATAATGCTATATTTATATATTTCAACAGAACCTGTATTTTGTCTGCACAAACCATCACTGGAGTGTTTATTATAGATAGTGTGGGTAATAGGATTTTAGGAAATTAAAATGTTATTTATATATTTTTATTTTTGATTTATGTGCTATTTTGAGTATCATAATAATGAGAGATTTTTTCCTAAAAATCAAAATTTACATAAAAATTCCCAAAGTATAATCAAAAAGTAAAAAAAAAAGGGGGTCGTTGCCTTTCAAGAGAGCTTATTCTTAGAGCGGCAGAATTGTCTTAACCCAAAATCCTATCTCTCACAGAGAAAAATACTTTGGACATTTCTACCCTTCTCACATCAGAATAAATGTTACCCCTAGGGTATTAAACTAAGTCCCAATTTGGGAGGTTCTTCTATGGAAAATTACTTAACAAGCACCTAGAAATGAGTATTAATAGGATTCTCTCAGTCCTCCGACCTGTGATAGAGTAAAGCTCATCATATAAATGAAATCAGCATAGTCCATATTTAGAAGACAGATATCTCTACTTTATGTTCATAGGCAAGACCTAGATGCATACATTGGCTCTACTTAATAGAGTTCTCTTTCCAAGTTAAAAATTCATTACTACAGTGCTTTACCTTCTTGAACAGTAATATCTTAAAACGAAATGAAAAAGTGAAATGAAAAAATTCAAATATTCCCTGGGGCAAGGGTCCTAATGGAGATCCATACACCATATGCGTAAAAATAAAAAGATATAAATCAAGCTGTCAAATAAAATATGTCCTAGCAGCCTTCCTTGAGATAGGCTCCCACATGAAAAACTGGAAGCTCATACCGGAATTGAGTTTTGGACTCTGAGCTGGAAGTCTGCCCCAGGCTCTTCCCATCACAGTTCAGCTCTGTGAGCAACCTTGAACAAAAGCCTGTGGAGACATTAGCCATACACGTGAGCCCCTCCAGCGTCTGTGGGCAGCTGTCTCTTGACTGCTCCTCAGGGCCACTGATGCACACAATGGTGATGCTGTCACTCTAGAGAAGAGCCCAGCACAGGCCCTACATGTGGTTTGAAAGTTGTTTGAGCGAGGAATTCCAAGTTCCTGAGCATCTGGACTATGGTCTAGAGATTAAGTGTAGGTGAAGGTTTTGGAGTGCCGCTGATACATCACATTTTGAACAAATGTTTCAGATGATTTTAATGTGATGATTACTCTGAAGGGAGGAGAGAACCTCCACTTTGACTATGACCTTGTCTAAACAAGATAAGAGTCGGAGAACTCAGAGGGCTTCCATAGCCTTGGAAACTCATGACTGGAGCATAGGGAGATTACTGATGCCATAGACAGGAGTGTCAATTTGTAAAGTCAACAACAGGAGTCACTGTGCACTTACTCCTCATGTAGGATCTCTATCCTTAATGTGCTGTACATTGAGATTTAATGCTATAACGAGTACTCAAACAATATATTTCACTTTGTGTTTCTATGGGGGTGCAAACTGTTGAAATCCTTACTTAATGCATACTAAACTGATCCTCTGTAAAAAAAAAAAAAAAAGAAATTATCAATTCCCAACTTGACTCTCACTGGGATTAAACATGACAATAGGTCTGATCTGATTTCATCATCATTAAAAAAAAATCATCTATCATTTTTCACTTTATGTTTCTGTGTGGGAGCAAACTGTTGAAATCCATACTTAATGTATACTAAGCTGATCTTCTGTATATTAAGATAATCGAAAATGAATCTTGATGTGAATGGAAGGGGAGAGGGAGTGGGAAAGGGGAGGGTTGTGGGTGGGAGGGACGGTATGGGGGGGAAGCCATTGTAATCCATAAGCTGTACTTTGGAAATTTATATTCATTAAATAAAAGTTTAAAAAAAAAAGTGATGATTAGACACAATTCAAGTGAATTTTCACTATAGTAAACACATTCTAAATATAAAATATTTCTTAAGTGCAATGCTACTCAGTGATAAAAGGAGCCAAGAGCCTTTCCCTCAGTTTTAAGAGGTACACTGCTTATTTCTCCATACGTGATAGCAGGTAATGTGGCCTGAAGTATGGGGACTAAACACCCAGCACAGCAATTAATAGTATCAAAACGTTGCCTGCGTCAGTAGTGGTTGGGGAAGTTCCCTTACCATCCTGTTAACACTTGCCATGCGTCCCACTGGCTTTACCTACCCGTGATTTTCTCTATACCACTCATCATTCTCTGTAAAGGGTGCATTTTGTTCATGTGATTGTTACTACATATCTACCACAGGCAGGTAAGCTTCATGAAGATAAGAGTTTCTGTTTGGTTTAACGATCTATTTTTAGTATTATTTAGCAAGATTACAAATGGTTTCTACTGGGATCTCACAGAGACCTTTCATTTAGGTCCTTTTTTTTTTTTTTTTTTTTTTTTTTTTTAAGGAGGTACCTTTCTCTGAAGAGAGGAGAGAACTTCTACTTTGACTATGACCTTGTCTAAATAAGATTGAAGTCAGCGAACTCAAGAGGCTTCCATAGCCTTGGAAACTCATGACTAGAGCCTAGGGAGATTTCTGACACCATAAACAAGAATGTCAAATTGTTAAGTCAACAACAGGAGTCACGGTGTACTTACTCCTCATGTAGGATCTCTGTCCTTAATGTGTTGTCCAATGCGAATTAATGCTATAACTAGTACTCAAACAGTATTTTACACTTTATGTTCTGTGTGGATGCAAACTGATGAAATCTTTACTTAATATATACTAAATCAATCTTCTGTATATAAAGATAATTGAAAATGAATCTTTTTTTTTTTTTTTGACAGGCAGAGTGGACAGTGAGAGAGAGAGACAGAGAGAAAGGTCTTCCTTTGCCGTTGGTTCACCCCCCAATGGCTGCTGCGGCCGGCACGCTGCAGCCAGTGCACTGTGCTGATCCGATGGCAGGGGCCAGATACTTCTCCTGGTCTCCCATGGGGTGCAGGGCCCAAGCACTTGGGCCATCCTCCACTGCACTCCCTGGCCACAGCAGAGAGCTGGCCTGGAAGAGGAGCAACCGGGACAGAATCCAGTGCCCCGACCAGGACTAGAACCCTGTGCAGGCGCCGCAAGGTGGAGGACTAGCCTAGTGAGCCACGGCACCGGCCTGAAAATGAATCTTGATGTGAATGGAATGGCAGAGGGAGTGGGAGATGGGAGGGCTGCAGGTGGGAGGGAAGTTATGGGGGGGAAAGAGCCATTGTAATCCATAAACTGTACTTTGGAAAATTATATTTACTAAATAAAGTTTTTTTTTTAAAAAAAAAAAAAAAGGAGAGAATGATCCAACATGGGAAGTGGGATACACAGCAGACTCATAGAAAGGCAGATGTCCTAAACAGCACTCTGGCCTCAGAATCAGCCCTTAAGGCATTCAGATCTGGCTAAAAAGCCCATGAGAGTTTCTCAGGCATGGAAAGTCAAGACACTGTGGCAAAAAAAAAAAAAAAAAAAAAAAAAAACAAAAAAAAAAAAAAAAAAACAAAACCTAAATGAAAGATCTCTGTGAGTGAGATCCCAGTGGAAAGAACGGGCCATCAAAGAAGGGGGTACCTTTCTCTGAAGGGAGGAGAGAACTTCCATTTTGACTATGGTCTTGTCTAAATAAGATCAGAGTTGGTGAACTCAAGAGGCTTCCATAGCCTTGGCAGCTCATGACAAGAGCCTTGGTTGATTACTGACATCATAAATAAGAGTGTCAATTGCTAGGTCAACAATAGGAGTCACTGTGCACTTAATCCCCATGCAGGAGCTCTGTCCTTAATGTGTTGTAGTATGTGAATTAACAGTAAAAATACTACTCAAACAGTACTCTATACTTTGTGTATCTGTGAGGGTGCAAACTGTTGAAATCTTTACTTAGTAAATACTAAGTAGATCTTCTGTATATAAAGATAATTGAAAGGAATATTGATGAAGAGTGGGAGATGGGATGGTTGCAAGTGGGAGGGAGGTTATGGGGGGAAAAACCCACTATAATCCAAAAGTTGTACTTTGGAAATTTATATTTATTAAATAAAAGTTCAAAAAGAAAAAAAGAAAAAGAAAAACAAAACAAATGGTTTCTAGTTTAATTTGTGCATTATTTTGCAGTCTGTTTAAAGTAGATTTCTACAAAAGTTAATGGTTTCCAAAATTGAATGTGGCTTATTCTCTAGTGTGATTTTAGATTATCTTCAATTAAATCGTTATAGTATTAAGAATATCTGGAATTAGTGGTGAGTTCACTTGTATCCAGGGTAGGTAGAATGCCAAATATGGCTTCCACTCTTTTGTATAACGCATTCACTAAGAGAGAGAGAGAGAGAGAGAGAGAGAGAGAGAGAGAAAGGACAATGGTGACATTATTAAACTTAATATTGTTGGTATTGAATACTTTTCAAAATTGCCGAGTAATGAATAATTTGACAGTCAATAAAGCTAAGGAAAGCATTGATCAGCAAATCATTATGAAAAATGCTATCATCTTTCATAAACTAATAATAGTAGGATATAAATGATTCTGCATAAGCATCAGAATTATTTGAGATTGCAGGTATTTTCTTTAAAATGAGTTAAATATTCATTTATAATAAATAGTTTCTAAGATGGTTAAATTTATAGAGGTTTTTCTTCATATCATTCACACTTTATTTAACTTTAAAATTATTTAAAAAATAAATACATAAAAGAAAAAACAAACCCAAAAAAGCTAACAAAAATTATAACAGTTTATCCTGGAGAGAATTATGTTCTTATTCATGTTTGACTTAGAAAATTCTTTACCAAATAAACAGTAGTCATTGCATATCAAGAAACACAGAAATAGAACCAAATTCTTAAAATGTTGCTGTTTTTTTACATTGGGCTGTAGCAATTCTATCTTCAACTAACGATATTCAATTATATAAGTAAAGATAACATTTTTTAGGTTACGATTTGATAAAAAAATACCTGATTATGCTTTCTATGAGCAGTTTTCTGAACAATGAAAAAACTTAAGTATCACTTGGCCTGATTAATTTCCTCCAGGTCAGTGAAGTACTAATCTTTTGAGATGGTTTTGATGATATTTGAAATTTAAAATTATAGGATCTTTAAGAGAGATTTTCCATTCAAAAATAATTTTAAAGTTTGTTTCCTAGGTGATCACACTTCAAGAAGAAGTTGAAAGCTTATTAAAGCAATGACAGTAGAGACACAGATTTATCACTACAGGGAAAAAAAACAGGTTACCTAATGTTCAACCAGACTACAACTTTCTTCTGAGATTTGTGGATATACTTACTCTTTAATATGTTATTTTTCAGTTGGAAAATCTTCCGTATTTGAAACATATAAGTTAATCACTTTGACATTTTTAGAATCATGAAGTCTATTTCTACAATCAAATGTATTTTGTGCAAAATATTTCAATTCCCTGTTTGAATTAATAGAGATGTGTGAAATAAAAGAGATTCCAGGAGGATGGGTAATCACATACAAAAAGCTTATAAACTAACAGAGGTCTCCTTCTTAAAAAGCAATATATAATGTAACAGGTGATCATGCCTATGATGCCTATAAGGGAGATTGGATATTAGTTCCTGTGGGATTTCTAGGTCCAAAAGGCTGCAAGAAAGTATCTCCTCATTTGGACTTTGCAGTGAAAAACCTGTTCCATTCAATAGACATTCACGTGTAATCACAATTGGAAATGAAATGAAGCTAAGACCACCAGAATTCTTTCTATATGACAGGTACTCTTTAAAAAAGTTTTCAAGAAGCAATTTTACATAAAATGAAGAAGTAGCCATTTTATCTAATTTGAAAGTGAAGACATTTGAGGGTCAGGGAAGTGGAAGAAAAGTATCCAAGGACAAATAACAGGTAAAGAATTAGAGCTGAGAATTTAGTCCAGGTTTGTTCTTCCCAAAGTCTTTCTTTGAACACTTCTTAAAGTTATAGACAGAACATTCAGAGAATTACAGTAGAGAACTCTGCTCTGGGTGCACAGTTAACTCTGAATGGTGACTGAAACAGCATCTTGACAAAGAGGACTGAGATGAATCAGTGGTAGTTTGGAAAAATTTGGATTTCATGTTTTATGCATCTGGTTAGGAACCATTGCACTATCTCAAAGTTTGCCTGAATTTAACCTTTCTTCAAGTAAGTACTTCTTTGAGCTAAACACTCTTCATTTGTTTACTATGTTAAGAAAAACACACAATTTCAGGAAGCGGCACTGTGGTGCAGTGGGTTAAAGCCCTGGCCTGAAGCACTGACATCCCATATGGGCACCAGTTCTAGTCCTGGCTGCTCCTCTTCCAATCCAGCTCTCTGCTATGGCCTGGGAAAGCAGTGGAAGATGGCCCAAGTCCTTGGGACCCTGCACCCGCATGGGAGACCAGGAAGAAGCTCCTGGTTCCAGATCCGTGCAGCTCTGGCCGTTGTGGCCATCTGGGGAGTGAACCAGCGGATGAAAGACGTCTCTCTCTGTCTCTACCTCTTTCTGTAACTCTTTCAAATAAATAAAATAAAATAAAGAGAAAAAACACTCAATCTACCTCCAAAACTCTCAAGCATACAGTACAGGCTTATTAACAACAAGCAGAACATTTTACAATGTACCTATTTTCTTTTTTTATTCATGATTTATAAAATACCAAATGTATTATTAAGTTATGGTGTATTATATACCAATTTATCTTTTTCAAGGGGAAGTGTTCAGATGAGGTATTTCAATGTTACTAATGACTTCTAGTCAAAACAAATGTTTTTAAAATATATTTACATAATTCCTTTTACAAAACGCTGCATCGCTTACAGATTCTGACAATAAATTTGCTCCTATCATGGATGCTTTTGGGTGCAAGCAAATGTATATCTTACAGACGCTTAAGTAGTTTGGAAATTCAGTCCAAATTTGATTTCAAGGCTGATGCTCAGTGCTTTGCAAGCTATGGTGAACTGATTGTCCTCCATTTAACTGTCCTGATCTCTTTTCTGAATGGTTGATGCCCTGTAGGATTTTCTTGTAAATAATTAGAAATATTAACACTCAATCTCATCAAACAACAGAATTATCCTTTCTTTCTCTTATACGGTCCATTTCATGCTGCGGTAAGATGATAAAAGAAACTCCAGAATCAGAATTACGGCCAAGGTGGGAAAAAGGGAAACATGTGTAACACAACAGAAAACAAAATTCCTCTCAGAAAATTCTCAGCAAACTCCCTCTTTTAGCTCACTGGACAGCACTTGGTCCCACAGCCTCTCATTACTGTAAGGCAGGCTGGGAAATATTTTTGTGATTTTTTTTCTATCCTTTGGAGAAAAGCATGAAAAAGGGGTTGAATATGGATATTGAGTTATTCAAGCAGCAATATATGTCAAAGGATTAGAGAAAATCACTTGAAAATTTTCAAATTAGTGTTGAAATGATAAACTTGTATTCTTTCTCAAGCCCTTAGAGTCAAAGAACAGGAAGAAAGTAGGACAGGGACATCTAGTGATCCACACTTTGGTGCAAAATGCAGAAAACTGTTCTTACAGCTTGACGGAGGCACTTCCAATCCCATCACACAACTTAATTTTGTTTAAATTGTTTTTATTTGTGATTTGAATTCCATAATCACAATTGAGAGTACTTAAGCAACTCTCTCAGAACATCTTTTTAATTAATTCTCTTCTCTTGAGGTGCTCTGGGAAATTTAATTTTACTTTATCTTTGTGAGGTGTGAGAGTATTCTCCCAAGAAAGAAAATGAAAAACCCATCTATTTTTCTAACTACCTATCCTCTAGCAGCAACCCCTGTTATACAAGTTATCTCGTTTAATCCTCACAAATCCTATTAAGAACAAGTACCATTGTTCCAATTTTACAAATGAAGAACTGAAGCTATGGCATACTAAATAACTGCCCAAGATCACACTAATAGTAGTGGCAGAGAAAGGGGTTCATCCTGTCTGTTGTTCTGAGGGAAGCCTTCTTGAGTTCACCCTCACTGTTGTGGCTGGCTACCAGAGAACACAGAAATGTTCATTCGCCGAATGGATTCAAGTCATGTCTGACTCAATAGCCCATGTTGTTTACACTACAACCTGTTCGTGTTTCCGCGAATGATTTTCACTAGTGATGGTTTCCAATTTAAATGCTGAAATAATACGTGAGGTAGTCAAAGAAAATCAGACCCAGATTTCAATCATCCATCATCGTTTTTCATCTTCATTTACTGTCCACAGAAGTTAAGCACATTACTTAAAATTTCTTGGCTATATATTCACTTGTTATTTATAGGAATAACTAACACACACATAAAGTATTTTCAGAAGGCCAAGTAGTCCTCTAAGCCTTTACGGAAATGAACACATTAATCATCACAATGCCATTGTGAGGTGTGTGTGGTTATTATTCTTATTCACAAAGTGGGGACTGCTGTTATCACAAAAGTATTTCACAGAAATCAATTGTCAAATCAATAATAATATATTTTCTTGAATACATAGGGTATCTGAGGGTCAATTCATCTTGACCGCAGTGGATTGGAAAGCTTTGCTGTTGGCTGGCTGGAGTCTACTGGAATGAACTTGGCGAGGTGAGGGCAACTGGGCATTACTTCAAGAATTCCTCCTTCCTCTTTCAGCATTTAAGGGCTAGCCTGGCATTTTAGTACACATTGTGCTGCTGTCACAGAATTCCACAGACTTTAAAAGCAATAGAAGTTTATTTGGCTCACAGTTAAGGAAGCAGGGAAGTCCATGAGCATGGTGCTGGCATCTGGTGAGAGCCTCTGTGCCCATAAAGTGGAAAAAAGACAAGGCAGCACAGATGAAACCGGGTTGGGCTGACTGTTCCCATGTTATCAGGAGCCCACTGCCACAGTAACTAACTCACTCCCTTGATAAGAGCATAGATCCCTTCATGAGAGCAGAGCCCTCATGATCAAATCACCTCTTAAAAACTCCAACTCTTAAAACTGCTAGGATGACAATTAAATTTCAGTATCAGTTTTTGAGGGAGCATCCAAACCATAGCCCTTGGGGATAGTCTCTCTTGAAAGGGGCATATTTAGAAGAAAGGAACCATTTGCAAGTACTTTTCAAGCCTATGTTTTGCCAGACCTGTAACATCTCTCTGGCCAAAGCTAGATACAAGGTCAAGTCCACAGTTAAGAAGTATGAAATTTATTTCACTCTTTTAAGCAGGAGTCAGAGGGAGGCTGGTATTTATCAACAGCAACTATCACATTAACTGTACTCTAACAGTGACACTGAGCTAAGACATAAACACAGGTTTTCAGTAATGCACTCTTTCTCGTTACTGTACCTTATTTAATTACAATTGGAGATTCAACACCGTTCGCAACACAAGGCATTATTGACACTAAGCACTACAGTACTGCTATGAAGAGATACAATGCATGTAGACCCAAAACAGGCCTGGCACATGACAATGAAAAAAGAGTGTCAAGTTAGATTTAGTTATTCCTGACTTAGCTAGATGCACATGTTTTAATATATTTCTATAAATATACAGGAAATTGACAGAAATTGGCAACTTGTGTAACTTGTGTTTACATGCATTGGGTACCAATCATAAATTTGGAGAGGATACCTACTGGTGGTCTTCCATTTGTCCATCATTTCTTCCTCATCTTGTCTCCATTATTCCTAAAACTTGCTTCCCATTTTTTTTTTCAGTTACACAGCAAACAATTCCAGGAATATGATAGAGTTGTGTAGATACCATGTCATCTATCTGGGTAACAGCCAGCCACAAAAATAAAGAACAAAATCCTGCTAGAAAATATTATATACTAAGGGAAAAACCCAGTCACAGATGGATAAGAACTACACATATAGTCATGGCTGACACTGAACTCATAGAATCAAGGACTATAATGACAGCTGCCAGTGATTAGGGGGAGAAATATTGCAAGTTGCTAATTAACAGTTATAAAATTTTAGTTATGCAAATTAATAAGCTCTAGAAATCTGTGCAAGATTATACTTATAAGCCGGCGCCGCAGCTCAATAGGCTAATCCTCTGCCTTGCGGCGCCGGCACACCGGGTTCTAGTCCCGGTTGGGGTGCCGGATTCTGTCCCGGTTGCCCCTCTTCCAGGCCAGCTCTCTGCTGTGGCCAGGGAGTGCAGTGGAGGATGGCCCAAGTGCTTGGGCCCTGCACCCCATGGGAGACCAGGAGAAGCACCTGGCTCCTGGCTTCGGATCAGCGCGGTGCGCTGGCTGCAGCGTGCCGGCCGTGGCGGCCATTGGAGGGTGAACCAATGGCAAAGGAAGACCTTTCTCTCTGTCTCTCTCTCTCTCTCACTGTCCACTCTGCCTGTAAAAAAAAAAAAAAAGATTATACTTATAGCTAAAATATATGACATTATACACTTGGAATCTTCTGAGAGGGTGGATCTCATGTAAGTGTTCTACCACAGTAAAATGAAATAAAATATTTTCATAAGCTTAAAGTGACTGTGGACACATTTGTGTATCTTCTAGTTTAACAGAGCTTGGATATGACTTTGTATGTTTTCAATTATGATGTCATCATTTTATAGATGGAAAAATAAATATCAAAGAAACAAAATGGCTTTTTCACAACAATTATTACCTGATTATATACTTTAATCTAGGCCTCCTAACTGAAGAATATGTAAGATATTTAATATTAGATATCCAAGAAACTACTAAATTTGTCTGTACAGTATGCAATTTTTGTATTATAATTATGTCCTAGTAAGACTTTGAATTCTGTGCTTTGCACAAGGTTAAGAACCAGTATAAATATCTGTCATTTCTCAGCTGTTCTTCCCTGCAATTGGTCTGAAAGTTTAAATCTTACTTTTCATACCCTCACTTTCCAGCAAAATGATTATATATAATTATCACATATTATTTGACTTTTGGAGGACCACAAGCCAAAAAAATATAAAATCATATCATGTATTGATTTTTTAACCCTTAAAATTGTTGTTATTCATAGAATAACATTTATTTAAATTAGCAGTAGATGTGAGTGAATCTTCAAAAATCTAAGTGAGTTATTTTAAGCAAGGAACTAAAGACCATTCAAAGATAATCAGGAGAAGGTTATAATCATAATAAGAACTTGATTATATAATTGTAGTGTTTATTGTTTTGGTTGAGTGCTGTAGATTGACACATATTTCCTTTTCTTTTTTATTATAACCTTACAGAACATATGTTAATATCTCTAGTTTACACATAATCAAAGGAAAATCACAAAATTAGTCTATATGCCCAAGCTTGTCTATTAGTTATAGAGTTTTGTCTTCAACCTGTGCTGCATAGTTTAAACCCAATGCAAGTGTTCTATATCAACAACCAGGATAACCACCCAAAAACTGGATCTTCAATCTTATGAAAAGCAAAACAAAGATGTGGTTACCAGGAGGAAAGCACAGGTAGTATTTTGAGTTAAGGAAAGTGGATATAACAAGGATATTTGTTTTACTTATAAGTCTTTATTTTCCCTTATTACAAATGGGGAATTAATTGAGTTACATTGACTTGCTGTCCTAACATGAATTCTGATCTTTGATCTATAGTTTGAAGAGTTTGGGAAGCTAAGTAGTTAATGACTTCCAAATCCCACTAAAAGCTCTTGTATTGTCATCTTCAAAAATGTTATGAAGTCCTCAAAATGATCCTCTGGTCTGTTAATTCTAGACTTTCCCTGTTTTTTTTTTTTTTTCTTTCAATATTATCTCTCTTGAGCCCTTCTATATGTTTATCCTCTTTCTGCAGGTGACCCTAACCAGTGTGACCTCACCCCTTTAGCAGATTATTGCAGCACTTCACTTGCATGCATCTCACACATAGTGTCCCTCTCCATACAGCTTCTTTATTTTTATTATTTATTTGAACGAAAGAGTTATAGAGAGAGGTAGAGACAGAGAGGGAGAGGTCTTCTATCCGCTGGTTCACACCCCAGATGGCTGCAATGGCCTGAGCTGCACCAATGCAAAGCTAGGAGCCAGGAGCTTCTTCCAGGTCTTTCACGTGGGTGCAGGGGTCCAAGGACTTGGGCCATCTTCTACTGCTTTCCCAGGCCACAGCAGAGAGCTGGATCAGAAGAGGAGCCACCGGGACTCGAACCAGCACCCATGTGGGATGCTGGCGCTTCAGGCCAGGGCGTTAATCCGCTGCAACACAGCACCGGCCCCTCCATACAGCTTTTAAGGGAGCCAGCCTATCTGTTCACAAAGGTGTGTTACACAAGCACTGTTTAGGGGATCAGTGAAGTGAAACTTACCTTCAAAATACTTTCAAGAAGAGCCTGGCATTGTTGCCGATTGGGTGAAGCCTTTGATTATGATGATAGAATCCCATATTGGAGGGGCATTTTGAATCCTGGTTGCTCCATGTTGTACTCAGCTCCTTTACAGACTCAACTGTGAGGTCCACACTGCCGGGATGGTGAGGTGACGGTGTTCTTTAACAAGAAGCACCAGAGACAGGCTTCAGTGAACCTGTCCACTTTATTAATGACCAAGCACACTTTTTAAAGGGCAGGCAGAGCGGGTGTAGCTAATTCAGGGCAACACTAATTCTGTAAGATAGAGCTGATATTGGCACCGCTATACTTCCCCAATCAGCCATGTAGAGGATCATTCACACTCCTTGTTAATGAGACTAAGAAGATGATGGCTCAAGTCCGTGGGCTCCTGTTACCCCATGGGGCACCTGGATGGAGTTTTGGACTCCTGGCTTTGGCTGATCCAGCTCTGGATGCTGTGGCCATTTGGAGAGTGAAACAGCTTATGTTGGAATCTCTATCTCTCTCTCTCTCCTTCCTTCTCTCTCTCCTTTTCTCTTTGTCACTCTGCCTTTCAAATAAATAAATAAATCATTAAAAGTATAAAAAAATTTCCAAGGAACTATGTGACTTTTCACTTTCAATCTCTCAGTTATTAAAAAAGATTTCCTCAAATGTTCAAGTGTATGCTATTTGAAATGCTTTCTTGTTTTGAAAATGCATTTCTCATGAAATATGTTAATCACATAATAAGCAATGGTTGATTACCTTCTTTAATGAAGTAATAAGAAAGTGTTTAAAATGTATGTTTAATCCCTAATATAATAATATAAATGTAGTTCATACTTTAGAAAGTTAAATTGGTATCCCTAACAATTTTTAAGAGCGTAAAGAGGGACTGGAAAACAAAATGTTAGCAAATCATAGAACTCTAAAAAGGAGAACCTGCTTGCTTAAGCAGATTTTATTTCCTCTCCTTGGAGTTCAGGCACCCAAAAATAAGTCAAAACAGAAATATATCCGTGGAGACACATAAGACAATCATAAACAATATACTTATATACATACACACACTGTATATTTCACACACATAGTTTAAAAGAGATTCCAAAATAAACCTGATTTATGAGTGTTTAGGAATTCCTGTAGGCCATGATTCATCCTAATTACCTTCTTCAATAATTCACAATAATTACTGAAGCGCTGAGTTCTGCTGAGGCAGGAAGTCTAGTATATGGAAATTAGTGCCGCTGAAGTATTTTTAGTGTGGTAAAATAGTATGAGACTTTCACTGTTAGCCGAATTTTAGCGTATGGTATGGCACTGTTAAGTATGAGTTAAAACAATGTGGTAAATCTCTAGGACTTTCCATGTCTCATGACCAAAACTCTACTCATGGGACAGTGACTATTTCCCCAACTTCAGTCCCTGGTGATCATCAATCTGGCTTTCACTCTATGAGTTTTATTATTTCAGTTTTTTCCTGAAAGTAGAATCTTGCAATATTTTTCTTCTGTGATCAAATTCTTTCACATAGCATTATGCTCCCCAGGTTCATCAGTGTTGAATAATATTCTACTGTATGCATGTTTCACATTTCTCTTATCCATCCATCTGTTTATGAACACTTAGATTGTATTTACCTCTTTTTTAAATATTTACCTTTTTTTAGGATTTTACTTATTTGAGAGGATGAGAAACAGACAGAGAGAGGGAGAGACAGAGAGAAAGGTCTTCTGACCGCTGGTTCACTCCCCAAGTGGCCCCAATGGCTGGAGCTGAACCGATCTGAAGCCAGGAACAAGGAACTTCTTCTGGGTCTCCCACGTGGGTACAGGGGCCCAAGCACTTGGGTCATCTTCTGCTGCCTTCCCAGGCGCATTAGCAGAGAGCTGGATGGGAAGAGGAGCAGCTAGAAAGTGAACCGGCACCCATACAGGATTCCAGCACCACAAGTGGAAGCTTAGCCTACCATACCACAGCCCCTGTTTATACCTCTTGTCTTCTGTGAATGGGGCTGCAATGAATGTGTGAGTTCAAATACCTCTTCTAGAACTTTATTTCAATTCTTTTGGAATAATGCCCAGAGTGATATTACTGGATGATGTGACAGCTTTATTGTTTAATTTTTAGGGGAACTTCCATACTCCTTTCCATAATGGCTATCCTAGTTTGGAGTCTTACCACAGTGCAAAATATTATCAATTTTTTCACATCACCTCCAACATTCATCATCTTTTGTCTTGTTATGGACAGAAATTCTAAGAGCTGTGAGGGAACACCTCATTGTGGTTTTAATTTGCATTTCCCTGATGCTTAGTGATGTCTATCCTTTGCCTACTTATAAAATGAGGTTGCTCTATGTTAATATTTGCTACTGAGTTTTAAGAGTTCATTTGTAAAGTTTTTCTCCCTTTGCATATGTTGCCTTTTCAGTCTGATGGTTGTTTTCTTTGTTGGTTAGAAGCTTGTTAACTTGATGTATCCCACTTCTCTATGTTTCCTTTTGTTACCAAAACACTATCCAGCAGTGCCATGGAATCCCCACCCTACCCCCAAGTACCCCTGGTTTCTTGGAGTAGTTTTACAGTTTCAGCCCTCACATTTTAGTGTTTAAATCATTGTATTTTGGGGTGTAGTGTAATATAAGAGTTTAATTTTATTCTTCTGCACATGACTATCCAGTTTCCTCAATACTAGTTGCTAAAGAGACTGTTCTTTGTTATATATTCTTTGAACTTCTGTGGAACATGGGTGGATCATCTATGCTTAAGATTAGTTTGGAGTTCTCTATTCTGTTACATTGATCTGAATGCCTGTCTTTAAATAACTAACATACAGTTTTTATTACTGTAGCTTTAAATGAAGGACTATGAAGTCTCCAACTTTGTTCTTTCTTAATAGTTTTGGGTATTTGAGGTCTTTTCTGATTCTATATAAATGCACTTATTGATTTTATGCTTCCTAATTATAATAATGCTTAAAACATTGTTTAAAAGTTTACATAGAAGGCTTATAAGAATATAATGCTTATTAACAGAACATTCTTCAAAAATAATAAACTATACATAATGATTTCAAAGTATAAGCCATATTGATTTAGGGAGAAATAATCTACAAAAATTCCTCAGAAAGATTCGCACCAAGTTTTAGGTGAGGCAAATATACTACTGCTTACATAACAGTGCCTGTGTCAGGGCCGGCGCTGTGGCACAGCGGTTAACACCCTGGCCTGAAGCGCCGGCATCTAATATGGGCGCAGGTTTGAGTCCCGGCTGCTCCTCTTCCGTTGCAGCTCTCTGCTATGGCCTGGGATAGCAGTGGAAGATGGACCAAGTCCTTGGGCCCCTGCACCTGTGTGGGAGACCTGGAGGAAGCTCCTGGCTCCTGGCTTCGGATCGGCACAGCTCCGACCATTACAGGCATCTGGGGAGTGAACCATCCGATGGAAGACCTCTCTCTCTGTCTCTACATCTCTCTGTAACTCTGCCTGTCAAATAAATAAAATAAATTTTTAAAAAAGTAACTGTGTCCATGTTTTTCCTTCATATGTGATGATATGCACACTTATTAAAGTGTCTAGACTATATGAGACACTCAGAAGTATCCCAGGTATTATTTTAGAGTGAATTCAATATGCCAACACAGTAACATTTTCTCCCCCCAAATTTTGATAATTCCAGAATAAATATTGTTTCTTTTTGATTGATGAGAGGTAAATTATACCTTAATTAAACTTGTTTGTGATTATTTTTATAACATAAGCAGATTATTTTTTATTTATAGTTTTAGCGAAACATCTAGAAAAATAAATGGCATCAGAGATATTAGGAGTTAACTCTAGAATAATAACAATTTTGAGTAGGAGAATTATGACAGATTCTTTCTCATATCCCCACTTAGCATTCACACTCTGCCAACAATAGGTATTTGGAGATTTATTTATTTATTTTTTAAAGCTCGATTTTGCTGTCAGAAATGTTGGAAATTGGCTTGGATTAGCAAAAATATTGCTGGCTGGCCTATCTTAAATTATTTAGCCCAGTCATACAGAAGAAGATATTTCATACATGATCATTTTAAAATCATGTATTCCAGATATAACTAGCTCAATGGTTCTGAAATAGTCAGAAAAAAAGGAGGTGTTTGAGGAGAGAAGGGAGGCTTTCATAGTGAGAGGTGATAGAAAAATATAGCAAACTGATGGAGGCAATAGGTCAGAGCTTTAAAGAAGAACACAAGGTGGAAAGAGAATTTCTTGTGGAGCAAACTGGAAAATCACCCAGCTGTGCCCTGGCATTTGCAGGCAGACAAAAATAATGAGAGCATTTTTGGAAGAAAAAAAAAAAAGATGTAGTTAAACCTTTCTTGTTTCAAAGTTTTCCCTTTTTCTAACTCTCAAAGTAAAATTATTAACAATAAATACACTAAGAACACATTGCTGGAGGGACAATACTGGAAGTGAGTGTGTGTAAATTCGTTATTGTTTCGTGTCTCAAAAGGCAGTGGATGCTTCTTTCAATTTCCTTTACTTACTCTACTCCTCTGCGGATGTGCCTCAGATCCCTCAATACACATAATCCGATGATGAGTAAATGGCTGAGACCAGGCCAGGGTGTGCTGACGCAGAAGAGGGCTTGTGCTTGAATCCTAGGGGGAATCTTTCTGTTCAAAGCAGAACTGTATTTGCTTGGATAGGACAATACCTGCAGCCTACACCACTGGTGAGGGAGAACATGGCATTGTCTGCAGTTGAGGGATAGACTTTTCTTCCACGGAACAGCACAAGCTTAACAGCTGGTGGCAGACTTCTTGCCTCGCTCTTAAGGAAAACTAGCTCTTGGCATATCTGTGACTTTAGCTTTCCTACTGACTTTTTTTTTTTTTTTTTTTTTGCAAACACATTAGAGCCACCCAGTGTTAATGTCAGATGATGACATTGTCAGAAAAGACCCCACTGGAGCATTCTCTGGCCAGTGATCTGACTTCTACACATGCGAAGTCCCATTTGAATGTAAGGTGACTTCAGCCTGCCACATAATTGTTTGTCATTTTTTCTTACAAAGGAATAGCATTCACTATGTTCCTAAATATGTATATATGAAATACATGAATGTTGTATAACTTAAATAATTTTTTAAAAGGAAGAGCACTCAGCCATAAAAAAGAGCAACACTTCCATATATAAACAAAAATGTAGATGAGTTTACATGCAGGCTATTGAGCAAAAGAAAGTTATCAGACTGGCATTGTGCACAGTGGATTAAGCAGTTGCTTGCAAAACTGGAATCTCATATTGGAGTGACACTTTGTATCCTGGCTGCTCCATTTAAGACCCAGCTTCCAGCTAATGCTCCTGGGAAAGCAGCAGAAGATGGCACATGTACTTAGGATCCCGTACTCAGGTGAGAGAACAGGATAGGTTTCCTGGCTCCTCGATTCTGCCTGTTCTGGCCATTGTGGCCATCTGGGGAATGAACCAGTAAATGGAAGATCTCTTTTTCTCTGTTTTTCCTTCTCTCTGTGTCATTGTCTTTCAAATAAGTAAATAAATCTTTTTAAAAAATATTAACATACAATAATACATTGCATAGGTTAACTGACCCTGAGGTGTCAGAAGTCCTAATATTGGTCCCTGTTGGTATTAGTAACTAGAAAAGAGCCTTGGGAAAGTACATAGAATGAAACGAAAAGTCCTGGATCAGGCTTTGTAATGTGATGACATAATGCATTTGACTGTATGCAATAAGAAATTTTTAAAATATTATTCACTTTCTTTCAAATATTGTTTCTAAGTTCTCATTCTTCTACTTCACCAATTTAATCTTACCATGTAGGACACTGAACTCTTTATCTTGATTTTCATAAACTCACATTTTTTGTTTCACCTGTTGTTCTCATTTTCATGAATAATTCTCCATTTCTCTTAGTGTCCTAGGAGGAATGGTTCTGTGCCCATAGACTTTCCCTAACAGGCTCCGCAATTTGCCAGAAGGACACATAGGATGTGGAAAAGTTATTAAACTCATGGTTGTGGTTTATTCAAGTGAAATAAAACAGATTAAAGTCAGCAAAGGGAGGAGTGCAGGGGTGAGGTCCAAGAGAAACTGGGCACAACCTTCCACGTGCCTTCTGCCAGTGAGGCGGCACCTGCCTAAGCATAATTCTCCTAACAGCATGTATCCACGCTGCAAAGTGTTGCTAACCGTGAAAGTTGATGCAACACATGGTATCCAGGGGTGTGTACTGGGTTCAGACAGGCAGATACACAGCTATTCAGAATCTAGCACACCTACTCCTTCATCCCCTCCATCTACACAATCTGCTTCAGAAACCTGGTTTTTAGATTTTCCTCTTTCATTTTCTCAGGTATATCTTTTGAATATTCTGATTTTTTTTTGTAATGAACATGTGGCAATTTAAAACAAGACACAATAAAGTTATTCAGTGTATATATAATTCTCCAGCCATTAGAGATAAAATTTGAACTGTTCAGCGTAGCTTGAAAGGCTGCACTTACAAAGTGCTTCCACTTCCATTTGTATGGTTTTCTCCTGAAACATAAATAAGGAACTCTATCCTACAATCACATTTAATTTAGTACAATATTCCGCACACTTCTTGGTGAGGTCTTAATGTCTTTACACTCATATTTTTATACCAGGAATATCTCTCTATTATTTTTTGTCTTAAAACTATCTCAATGTCTTTCAAAAATCTAGGAAAAATATTATCTCCTTTAAGAATACTTAGATGAGTTTACATCCAGCTCCCTGCTAATGCACATGAGAAACCAACCAAAGATGGTCCAAGTCCCTGGACCCCTACAGCCACATGGACACCTGGATGAAGCTCCAGCTCCTGGATTCAGGTTGGCACAGTCTTAGCTGCTGGCAACCATTTGGGGAGTGAACTAGTGGATGGAAGATCTCTTTCTCTCTGTAACTCTACCTATGAAATAAACAAATAAATAGGTTTTTTTTTTAAAGAACACTTTCCCCAAGTCCTAGTAGAATCTTCCTCCATCATGTGTCTCCAGAATTATGTCAACATTTGTTTTATAAAATTCAGGATGTGAGCCATTCTAACCGGGGTGAGGTGAAACCTCATTGTGGTTTTGATTTGCATTTCCCTGATTGCTAGTGACCTTGAACATTTTTTCATGTGCCTGTTGGCCATTTGGATTTCCTCTTTTGAAAAATGTCTATTGAGGTTCTTGGCCCATCTCTTAAGTGGGTTGTTTGTTTTGTTTTTGTGGAGTTTCTTGATTTCTTTGTAGATTCTGGTTATTAACCCTTTATCTGTTGCATAGTTTGCAAATATTTTTTCCCATTCTGTCGGTTGTCTCTTCACTCTCCTGACTGTTTCTTTTGCAGTACAGAAACTTCTCAATTTGATGCAATCCCAATACTTGATTTTGGCTTTGACTGCCTGTGCCTCCCGGATCTTTTCCAGAAATTCTTTGCCTGTGCCAATATCTTGAAGGGTTTCTCCAATGTTCTCTAATAACTTGATGGTGTCAGGTCATAGATTTAGGTCTTTAATCCATGTTGAGTGGATTTTTGTGTAAGGTGTAAGGTAGGGGTCTTGCTTCATGCTTCTGCACGTGGAAATCCAGTTTTCCCAGCACCATTTATTGAATAGACTGTCCTTGCTCCAGGAATTGGTTTTAGATCCTTGGTCAAATATAAGTTGGCTGTAGATGTTTGGGTTGATTTCTGGTGTTTCAATTCTGTTCCATTGGTCTATCCATCTGTTTCTGTACCAGTACCATGCTGTTTTGATTACAACTGCCCTGTAGTATGTCCTGAAATCTGGTATTGTGATACCTCCGGCTTTGTTTTTGTTGTACAAGATTGCTTTAGCTATTCGAGGTCTCTTGTGCCTCCATCAGATGCTGGCGAGGATGTGGGGAAAAAGGGACACTAACCCACTGTTGGTGGGAATGCAAACTGGTCAAGCCACTATGGAAGTCAGTCTGGAGATTCCTCAGAAACCTGAAGATAACCCTACCGTTCGACCCAGCCATCCCACTCCTTGGAATTTACCCAAAGGAATTTAAATTGGCAAAAAAAAAAAGCGGTCTGCACCCTAATGTTTATCGCAGCAAAATTCACAATAGCCAAGACCTGGAACCTACCTAAATGCCCATCAACGGTAGACTGGATAAAGAAATTATGGGATATGTACTCTTTAGAATACTATACCGCAGTAAGAAACAATGAAATCCAGTCATTTGCAACAAAATGGAGGAATCTGGAACACATCATGCTGAGTGAAATAAGCCAGTCCCAAAGGGACAAATACCATATGTTCTCCCTGATCGGTGAAAACTGGCTGAACACCAAAAAGGAAACCTGTTGAAGTGAAATAGACACTAGGAGAAACGGTGACTTGATCAGCATAGCCCTGACTGTTAATGAACAACTTAATACATTATCCCTCTTAGTAGTTTTTTTTTGTCTGTTCTACTTAATATGACTGGTTTAATTCTGTAATTAATACACAGTTATTCTTAAGTGTTGAAATTTAACTGAAAAAGTCAACAACAGGAGTCACTGTGCACTTACTCCTCATGTAGGATCTCTGTCCTTAATGTGCTGTACATTGAGACTTAATGCTATAACGAGTACTCAAACAGTATATTTCACTTTGTGTTTCTATGGGGGTGCAAACTGTTGAAAGCTTTACTTAATGTATACTAAACTGATCTTCTGTAAAAAAAAAAAAAAAAAACGAAGAAGAAGAAATTATCAATTCCCAACTTGACTCTCACTGGGATTAAACATGACAATGGGTCTGATCTGATTTCATCATCATTTAAAAAATCATCTATTATTTTTCACTTTATGTTTCTGTGTGGGAGCAAACTGTTGAAATCTTTACTTAATGTATGCTAAACTGATCTTCTGTATATAAAGAGAATCAAAAATGAATCCTCATGTGAATGGAAAGGGATAGGGAGTGGGAAAGGGGAGGGTTGCGGGTGGGAGGGACATTATGGGGGGGGAAGCCATTGTAATCCATAAGCTGTACTTTGGAAATTTATATTCATTAAATAAAAGTTAAAAAAAATTCAGGATGTGAAATTGAACAGCTTAATGTCTGTTTTTTCTTCACTAGATATTGAATCTTCAAAGTCAAGAATTCTCACTTTGTATCTATATTTCAAAGATTTGCAAAGTATTTGGAAAAAAAACTTTTTAAAAACTTTATTTTTATTTTTTAAAGATTTGTTTATTTGAAAGGAAGATATATATAGAGAGAGACAAAGAGAGAAAGAGAGAAAGAAAGAAAATCTTCCATCTACTGGTTCATTGCCCAAATGGCCACAATAGCTGGAGCTGGACCATTCAAACCAGGAGCCAGGAGCGCCTTTCAGGTCTCCCCCAAAGGTAAAGAGGCCTAAGGATTTCTGCTGCTTTCCCAGACCATTAGCAGGGAGCTGGATTGGAAGTGGAGCAACTGGGGCTCAAACACCTGGAATTGCAGGTGGAGGTTTAACTTTCTAAGCCCCAGCTCCAGCCTTAAAAAATACAAAATAACTAAACTAAACAGAAAAAAATGAAAAAAAAAACTTTTAAAAGTCATGATTTTGCTTGGAGACATATAAAAAGTGTCACATTTTACACCACTTACTATATTTTGTGAAGTTTCACTTTTTCTTATGTGAAATTATCCCTTCTGTTCAGGAAACAAAATTCAATAGGCTTTGAATATTTGGCTTACTCTTTCAAAAATTGCCACTACTTAGAACAATTGTTTCAATATCTAATTCTGGTAATATCTATGTTTAGGCCTCCTATCATTAAATGACTGTTAAAATATTTCATATTTGCCAATCAATTTGTGTGTCGTGTTAATGGACATGGATGAGAAAAAGTCAAAAGAAATAGAAGAGGACATTTAAAAATGGAAAAATCTTCCATGTTCATTGATTGGAAGAATCAACATCATGCAAATTATAAATTTCATGCAATCCCAATCAAAATACCAACATCATTCTTCACAGATCTAGAAAAACTGATGTTAAAAACCATATGGAAACACAAGAGACCCTGAATAGCTAAAGCAATGTTATACAACAAAAACAAAGCAAGAGGCATCACAATTACTGATTTCAAAACATACTACAGTGCAGTTATAATCAAAATAGCTTGGTACTGGCACAAAAATAGACATGTAGACAAACGGAACAAAATAGAAACTCCAGAAATCAATCCATGTATCTACAACAAATTTATATTTGACAAAGGCACTAAAATCAATCCCCGGAGCAAGAACAGTCTCTTTAACAAATGGGTATGGGGAAACTGAATCTCCACATGCAGAAGTTTAAACTAGACCCATACCTAACACCTTACACAAAAATCCACTAAAAATAGATCCAAGACCTAAATCTGTGACCTGATACCATCAAATTACCACAGTACACTGGTAAACTCTGCAAGACACCCTGGAAGTGCAGACAATCAAAATCAAAATTGACAAACAGGGTTACATCAAGATGAGAAGCTTCTGCACTGCAAAAGAAATACTGAGCAAAGGAAAGAGACAACTGGCATGATGGGAAAAATTTTTGCAAACTACACAACTGATAAAGTGTTAACATCCAGAATCTATAAAGAGCTCAAGGAATTCAACAAAATAATGTAAAAAATAATGTAAAAATAATGTAAAAAATCCACTTTATGATATGGGCAAAAGACATGAATAGGCATTTTTCTAGAGAGGAAGTTCAAGTGGCCCACACATAAGAAAAGTGCTCAGGATCACTAGCCATCAGGGAAACGCGGATCAAAACCTGAATATAGACCATCCTACTCCTGGGAATTTACTGAAACCAAATGAAATCGGTATATGAAAGATTTTTCTGTATCTCATGTTCATTGCAGCACAATTCACAACAGCAAAGATTTGAAATCAACCCAGATGTCATTAACTGTTGACTGAATAAAGAAATTATGGTATATATACACTCTGGAGTCTCAGCTGAAAAAAATGAAATCCTGTCTTTTGCAACAAAATGGATACAACTAGAAACTGCTATATTTAGTGAATTAAGCCAGTCCCAAAAAGACAAATATCATATGTTTTCCCTGATTCAACATAACTAATACAGTACCTGAAATGTAATATATTAGAGTGAAATAGACATTTTGAGATTCAATGATTGTTTATAGCACTGATATCTTCCATTGAGCAATAGTTTTTTTTAATTATTGTTATTTAGTTCTTTGCCTTATTCTTCATACTATTTGTTGGAATCTTTTACTTAGTTTAGGGTTAACTATGTGATCATTAAGTAAACTGAAAACAGAACTTTGTAAAAACTAAGAGTGGGAATGTGAGAGGGAGGAGATGGAGTGTGGGCAGGGAGGAAGGTAGTGGGGGAAATGTCACTATGCTCCTAATCTTTATATATGAAATCATGAAGCTTTTATAACTTAAGTAAGATAAATAAGGTTGAGTACCTTTCCATACAAAAAAAGGAATAGGAAATTTCATGCTGTATTTTCTCTTGGCTTGTGTTTCTGGGTAAAAGTGTTCCAAATCACCTTTCCTTTTTTTTTTTTTTTTTTTTTGTTCATCATTCAAGTAGAAGTGTTCACTGAGAATATTCATAAGAAATATCACCTGGCCAGCACTGTGGCTCACTAGGCTAATCCTCCGCCTTATGGCGCTGGCACACCAGGTTCTAGTCCCGGTTGGTGCGCTGGATTCTGTCCCAGTTGCCCCTCTTCCAGGCCAGCTCTCTGCTGTGGTCAGGGAGTGCAGTGGAGGGTGGACCGAGTCCTTGGGCCCTGCACCCCATGGGAAACCAGGATAAGTACCTGGCTCCTGCCATGGGATCAGCGTGGTATGCTGGCTGCAGCGCGGCAGCCATTGGAGGGTGAACCAATGGCAAAAGGGAGACCTTTCTCTCTGTCTTTCTCTCTCACTGTCCACTCTGCCTGTCAAAAAAAAAAAAAAATAGAAGAAATATCACCTACTTTAATATGAGGTTCAAAACTAGGACTACTATTAGTTAAAGAATCTGAGAGATAGTGGTCACCTAGCTGGTGAAGGATCATGGCTTAGGAATAAAGAAAATTAGAATTGGTAAGAAAGAAAGGAAACTTAAAAAACATGTTCCACACTATGTAGACTCAGTATAAGATGGCAGAAAGAAATTTGTATGAAAGGTTTATGTACCAAAACTATTCCTACTAGTATACACATACACACACACACACACACATATCCTTTACCTTATTAATATAAACATATATACACATACATAGACATACATTATACTCTAAATATATATGTTCTGCATTCCTATCTGAATCATATAAAAATTAAACAGTAATATAATTGATATTAAAAGAACAGACACTTCACTTGGAAGCTTGTACCTGATTAAATCATAGGTATGTGCATTATATAATAATATATACATATATATGTTTATATGTTTTACAACTGTGTAATTGTTTATTTATGTAACAACTTGACTGGGAAATGGAGTGACTAGATATTTAATCTAGTCACACTGGATTTGGATGACTCAACATTTGTATCAGGATACTAAGTATATTAATGTGCGTGTGTCTCATCCCATCAGGAAACCCTGTGTGGAAAAAAAACTTCTCCCAAGTAAGCAAGAATTCTTCCTGCCTGGCTATCTTTGAACCAGGACTTTATTTGACTTTTGCCTTCAGTATTAAACTGAGACAGCTCTTCCTAGGTCTCAAATGTTCTGGCTGGCTGGAATTCCACCCACAGTTCTCCTGATTCACAGGCCTTCTCAGTTGGACTGGAGCAACTCCAGTTTATCAAATCATCCAGTACCCTGTTTCTGTCATTTATTCCTTATATTGTTAGATTGTTACAATTCTCATGGATTAAGAATTAGATATCAACACATATAATCTTATTTTCTTTAATTCTGCATTTTTAGAGAAAGTAGACTATTTCTAGTCATATAAATATATAGGTTGCACTCCTTTATACAAAATGCTTGGGACCAGAATGTTTCAGATTTTGGAAGTCTCTTGGATTTTGGAATACTCAAGCACAAATAATGAGGTCTCTTGAGGATGATGCCCAAGACTAACCATGGAATTCATTTATGTTTTAAATATACCTTATATCAATAGCTTATAGGTAATTTTATGAAATATTTTAGTGTGCCTATGTTTTGACTATAATATGTCCCATGAAGTCAGATGTGAAATTTTCTTCTTCTAGCATCATGGCAGCACTCAGAAATTTCAGATTTTAGAGCATCCTGGATTTTGAATTTTTAGATTAGGAATACTCAACAGGTACCAATATTCAGAATTTTTAATATTTCAAGTCTGTTTCAAAATTTAGTTTGTACCATTTCAAATCAAAATAAATGTCTTGAAAAACTCTAGTTGAAACCTGTTGACAAAAAATGGGGTTTCTATGCTTCAGATTTTAAATTACAGGGCATATCTTAATGACTGGTGCCAATAACAGCATAAAAGGTCAACCAGAAGAAGCATTTTTCCCTAAAACAATTTCAGTACCAAAGTAGAACATGGAATATGGTAGAACAGTTTTAGAAAAGAACAAAATCTTTTGAATTTTAGTATAATTTTCAGGATAATGAATTTATACTTTTCTGTTGTGTTCACATTGTATATTCCCAATCTGGCCTCACTTTATATAACGAAAGTCTTTATTTGATCCAGTCTTAAAATGAACTTTGACATATGTTTCCTTTCTTTATTTTCATGTTCATTTGCCATATTTCCTTTTCATCCCATCTCATCTTGCACCTTATCCCTGATAATTCCATTTCTCTTCCTCCCAGTCCATCTGTGTTTTCTCGCAAGCACATGCCTTGCATCCCAACCTCATATCTCTGAGTTTCTTGCCTCCTCATAACTTTATTATCATTCACACATTTGCTCTGTGTCAGATGCTGTTCTAAGTGTTTGGCCCACCTTTGCTCACCCAAATAACCCTGAGGTAGAATTCATAGCTATTTTAAATATGAGTAAAACGGTGGCACAGATAAGTGAAAATGAATTTCCAAAGCCTGTGCAGTCTGCAGGTGGCAGACTCATTTTGAGAGTCAAACTTATGCATGGCTAGGAGTCACAGAACAGAGTGATTTGTTCTGGTCTTTAGCTATTTCTTGGGTCCACATTGCAGACAGTTGCCTTGCATGATCACTCAATAAACTGTAAGCCTTACAGTAGATGTTGTGCTTGCCAAGTGATATGATATGCTTGGGCTGATAATTTATCTTTAGTGTCACAGTTAGTTATTCAATCTATTCTGTGAGGTAATATTTTTAATCAAAAATGAGGAAACAGAGTACTTAGAAATTATGTTTGTTTAGCATTTTATAACTTGTAAATACATCTTGCATGGGCTGGTGCTGGGGCACAGTGGGTTGATGCCCTGGCCTGAAGTGCCGGCATCCCATATGGGTGCCAATTCTAGTCCTGGCTGCTCCTCTTCCAATCCAGCTCTCTGCTGTGGCCTGGGAAAGCAGTGGAAGATGGCCCAAGTCTTTGGGCCCCTGCACCCACGTGGGAGACCCGGAAGAAGCTCCTGGCTCCTGGCTTCAGATCGGTGCAGCACTGGCCGTTGCAGTCATCTGGGGAGTAAACTAGCTGATGGAAGACCTCTCTGCCTCTACCTCTCTTTGTAACCCTGTCTGTCAAATAAATAAAAAAACTTTAAAAAAATAAATAGATCTTGCAGATTGAATTCATACTTTCATAGGCTGACTCCAGAGTGTTTATTTTGACCTCCACTTTATGCAATAAAAGCACAGCTATGGCTTTGACTCCCCACCTCAAGAAGATGTTTAAACCCCAGCATCATAATGGTAATCGTACGAGTTAATGCTACTAATGAGGGTGGAGGTTTCATCCAATTATGATGTTTGAAGGTAGAGCCTATGGGAAGTGATTGGATTGGATTAGCTTGTTAGGGTGGAGTCCCTCTGATGGAATCATGGTAGCTTTATAAGGGAGAGACCACAAAGACACACAGCAAGCCTGTTCCCTGTTTGTCTTTCTGATTCTTTCTGCACATGTTCCACCATCCATCACCCTCATGTGCCAGACCAAGAGGCCCTCTTGTTAGTGAATCAAGGGCCTCCAAACCATGAGCTCAAATAAAAGTCCTTTCACATGCATATTCTCCAAGATATTTACTATAATGATGAAAATAGAACTAATAGAAGCCCAAACTGTTCATCTACACCAATCTTTTTCCCTTCTCAGAAATATCAAAGACAATACCTTATCTTTTGTTTTGAAAGTTTTTTTTCTTTGATTGATACGTTGAAAAAGCTTCTGCTATTCACTGTAACTTTATGCTTATTGCACATTCCTTTCTGGTAAAGGAAACACTTCAGACTTTGTCTGCTGTCTTTTGTATTTATTTGTTGAGTCACCATGTATTTGAGAATACCACAGTTTGGGCTGGGCACTAAGAATACAAACGTGACCAACACTGATGCAGCTCATACCCTCCTACGTTAACAATGAGAATATGATGAGATATTCAAAAGAATATAAATCAGTATGTAGATTTTTATCAAGCACAGTAATAGGTTTAGTACCAAATAGCTCTTATAACATTTTTATCCATTTTTTCCTACTTTTATTTCTTTCATCTTCAATGTATATTTCTGTTGCTTTTATTTTCTCTAAACAATTTACTATAGGTTTCAAATATGCCCAGGTCTCCCTACCTTATACAAGCAAACATACATACAATTTCCTCTCAATTCTACCACAGCACTGAGTTCTCTTCCCTGTCTCTTCTCATTACCAACTTTTCTCAACATGCACTAAGTACCTTAACTTCTTTATCATCCAATCACTGTAGAATTCTTTGATCATTTGGCATTTTTTAAAAAAGCTTTTATTTATTTATTTTAGAGGTAGAGTTACAGAAAATGAGAGGGAGAGACAGAGAGAAAAGGTTTTCCTTCCATTGGTCCACTCCCCAGATGGCTGCAATGGCTGGAGCTGTGTCAGTCCGAAGTCAGGAGCCAGGTGCTTCTTCCCGGTCTCCCATGTGGGTGCAGGGGCCCAAGCTCTTGGGCCATCTCCTGCTGCTTTCCCAGGCACATTAACAGAGAGTTGGATTGTTAGTGGACTAGCTGGGAATTGAACTGGCATCTATATGGCATGCTGGCTTTGCAGACAGCAGCTTAACCCACTCTGTCACAATGCTGGCCCTTGATTATGTGTTTTTATAAAGTTTTTGAAAATATTTCCATGTGATATTCAGGTCATTTTTTATTAGGATATGTATAATGTGTGCTTTCCATCGTATGGTATGACCCACAGAAACCCTTGCTTCTTACAAGGACCAATTATCCTTCCTTTCATCAAGTGAGAGTAGTGCGAAAGAGACCCCACATCACAAGCAGTTTTCCATGTTTCCAGAAATATTTTCTTGAGGAATAGTATACTAGCAAATGTTGTCAACACCAAAAATTCATATTTCAACTAACATTTACTCCATTGGGTGATAACTGTATGGCTGCTGACATTTACATATATATAATCAAATTACACAAGTAGGATATGTATTTTCCTTTTAATCAATAAAAACCAAGGATTATAAAACCTAAACAGTTTACTCAACTAAGCACATATAGAAAGTGGCGCCCACAGTAGTCAATCCATTTTGGTCTGACTCTTAACTGCTAACACATAATCATTATGCTATTTGTGTAGGAAAGGAATAACTGAATGGATTAATAAAAACATGAAATGAAACCTTTTGAAAGACATGCCTCTTCCACACAGTCACAAATGGATGCCCAGTCACCATCCTCTTGATCCCTCTAGAGTGGTTGATATTTTCTATCTCCCATTGTTATATTGGATTTTTCTCCTTCACTCCCCTCATCTAATCACCAAGTCCTTTTAACTACCTATTTACCATATTCATCTGCTTAATATCATTCCTCTCCAGGAATTACACCTCAGGTTTATCTCACCTGTATGACTGCAGTATCTTCTAAATTATTTATCTCTGCACCAGCCAAAGTTTGTTGTAGTATGTTGACAGATTCTTTTTCCTGTGTCCAAAAAAGCTTTCCTTGTGCCATTTCTATGATTAAAAATTGCCATCAACTCTTCATTATCTCTGGGATAAAGTCCAAACTTTCCTCCTACCTATACAAAGTTCTTTGCTCTGAGCAATTGTGACCCCGCTTCTCTCCACCATTGAGTTTTGCCACTCAATTGCCTGCAAAAATTCCACCAAACACAGCTATTCAAAATTCTTCTGAGAGCCTTCAGCTTCCTGTCTCTCTTTGCTTATTCTGTTTCTTTTATCTTTATTTTTCCTCTTTATCAACCCACATGTTTCCTTCAAGGCCTGGTTCTTAAATGTGTCATTATCCACAAAGGAGTTTCTCTGTCCTCCCCCTCACCTCCACTCAACAAAGACCTTGCCCATTAAATTGTGATTACGAGCTCACTGCCAATACTTGTCCAAATATCGATGCATCATTGCTTCATCATTTGCCTTCACAAAAAGAGAGCACACATGAATGAAAATTACAGGTTTCAGATGAAAATCAAACTTTTTTCCTCATATACAACTGTAAATCTTTTTCTACTCTTGGGAATTCAGATTTCTGAGGTAACAAAAGTTGTATAGGTCAGTTTAAAAATAGCCTATTCAAGAAAGTAAAGCCTAAGGGGAAAAATTAGATTTATCTTAATTTCTTTACACATCTTGTAACCGTATATTTTTACATAATTTTGATTGGATTAATTAACATAAATATATGCATTTACAACAAACTGTATGACACACTTGTGATAAAAAATTCAAGAAGTTTCACCTCAGAAAAATGAAGATGATGTGAAGTATACTCTGTTATATTCATTTTTTGAGCTCCTTATAAATGAACACAAAATCGTCCTTTAGATAAAAATTTATGCATTTAGATTTGCAACAGATAAGACAATCACCTATTGTTACGTTGAAAATGTCACAGGCAATTTAGAAACACTCAGGATTTATTAACATATTCGGATGTTTTGGATTTATTAACGTATTTTCTTCATTTTGTGTTAATAGGATTCCTTAGGTTTTTGAATTTCCTCTGCTGTTATGCATTTGTACAATGGTTAGATGAGGTAGATGAAGTGTGATTAACTACCTGGGAGAAATAAGAAAATGCAAATCCAAACTTATTAAAATTCCCTTAAGTCAGCAGTAAAATGCACATGCAATGTCCTTAATGCTTGCGGTTTTATTCAAGCCATTTGCCTTCCTTCTCAATTAGTGAATATGGTCATAAATGGTGGACACAGAGAGGTCTTTGTTGTGTCACTGTACTTCCACTGAGTGAAAGTTGTTCAAAGACAAAGCAATATTGATTTCAATGTTTCACAGCTATTAAAACTAAAAATTTCTTTGAGCTGAGAAGTGAATTTAGCAAGCAATAAAAATGTAATTTTTAATTCAATATCCTATTTTTATCAATTTCCCACTAATGAATGTCTTGTAAATTAGTTCAAAGATTTTGAGGAATCTTTAAAGATAAATTATGAAATTATATCTTTTAAACAAATATATAATTGAACAGGTGAGTCAAAGGGAAAATAAGATTCATCTGTTGTTACATTGGAAAGGGAAACCATTCTGATATAACAAATACATTTGTGCTAACAATGTCTGCTTAATCTAGGATCAGAATATTTTCAGTCATTGATCTAAGAATTAGACATCTTTCATGTGTAAACTTTGACCTTAGCAAATGTGTTATATTTCATTTACAAAGTTTATATGAAACTTAGTTCCAGTAATAAAGAAATTTTCTCCCATTCTCCCTTTTATTTTATCTCATGGGAGAAGAGATGGCGGGAAAATTTGTGGTAATGCCAGTGAATTCACACAGCACTTACAGAATTAGAAGGCATCAAGCGATAGGTTTGAGTCAGAAGCAGAATGTTGTGAATAACCCTAGGACATCTACAGTGGGAGGCAAAGGAGACACACTGAGGACAAAAATTTAAATGAAGTGTGTTGTTAATCCTCCTGCGCTCAAGAGTCATCGGAGGGATTTGCTTAAAAATGAAGGTTCCGACTCAGTAGGTCTGCAGTATAGTCTGGGATTCCACATTTCTGAGCGACTTCCTGAAGATTACTGATGCCAATTGTCTGGGCCCATGCTTTGAGGAACAGAAATTATTTGCCAAAAATTACAGGCAGGAACATTACAATCAGTGGTGAGTGTGTCAATTTAGAGCCAAGAAATACCTCCTGCCTCTGTTACAAGGTGATAAGAGCAATGGGCTGGAAAAAGCTGTCCCTGCCACCTCCTCATCAGTCTTGACCTCTACTCCAATCAGCTCCGGCACCAAAGAACAGCAACACTGTTATATTTTCACTCTTCAAAACTATTTCTCATGGAAGCAGATGGTTTCCAAAATGTAGCGATCATTTCTGTCACACAGAGCCCTTCAAAAATTGTCTCCAACCCCGTAACATCTGCTGACACTGTCTAGGCTCCAGGGGCACCTGCTTGCCTCAGCTTCGGTCCCAAGGCTGCCCACAAACTGAAGCTGCTCAGAATGGGGCTTCATCCCATTATTTTCTCTACTGGCAAAATGAGAACTGTTGTCCGAAGGCTGGGGATTAAATTGGTTTGAGCGCTGGCTCTAAAGCACCACAACTTTCTTTTGGAATTAAACTGCTTAAAGCTGCTCCAAACCTCCCCCCACCTCTCGTGTTGTACTGAAATGATTTCTGAAACACGGCATTCCAGAAAAACTGAAATGGTTCCTGTATGTTTAGGAGCCAGGAGTTTGCACATTGATTTCTTCACATGTGGAGGTTTCTTTGCTGTCAGTTCTTGCAAATCAAGGGAATTCTAACTGCTAACTTCGAAAAATCACAATCTGAGGTTGAGAAAGAAAAACATTATTCACTTCTATGATCCAACCAGACAGTGTTGGATGCTGGCGCACCTAGGCTTTCCTTTTCTCAGGATCTGCCTAAGGTTATAGATCCATGAAACACCATTTAAGAAGAAAGATATGGGGCCAGCGCTGCGGCATGGCGGGTAGTGCCGCCGTCTGTGGTGCCTGCACCCATATGGGCGCTGGTTCGGATTCCAGCTGCTTTGCTTCTGATCCAGCTCTCTGCTTTGGCCTGGGGAAGCAGCAGAAGATGGCCCAAGTCCTTGAGCCCTTGCACTCGTGTGGGAGACCAGGAGGAAGCCCCTGGCTCCTGGCTTCAGATTGGCACAGCTCTGGCCCTTGCGGCTATCTTCTGGGAAGTAAACCAGTGGATTGAAGACTGCTCACTCACTCGCTCTCTCTCTCTCTCTCTCTGCCTCTACCTCTCTCTAACTCTGCCTTTCAAAAGCGCTTGCCCTGACTGTTGATGAACAACTTAATACGTTATCCCTCTTAGTACTTTTTTGGTTATTTGTTCTACTTAATACTTTGGTTGAATACTGTAATCAATACACAGTTATTCTCAAGTGTTGAAACTTAACTGAAAAGTGATCACTGTTAAATATAAGAGTGGGAGTAAGAGAGGGAAGAGATGTGCAATTCGGGACATGCTCAAGCTGACTTACCTCAAACGGTAGAGTTAGAAACATACCAGGGGATTCCAATTCAATCCCATCAAGGTGGCATGTACCAATGCCATCTCACTAGTCCCAGTGATCAATTTCTGTTCACAATTGATCATATGATAGGACTAAGAACCAAAGGGATCGCATAAACAAGACTAGTGTCTGCAAATACTAGCTGATAGAATCAAAAAGGGAGAGAATGATCCAACATGGGAACACAGCAGACCCATAGAATGGCAGATGTCCTGAACGGCACTCTGGCCTCAGAATCAGCCCTTAAGGCATGCGGATCTGGCTGAAAAGCCCATGAGAGTATTACAGGCATAGAAAGCCAAAACACTCTGGCAAAAAAAAACAAAACAAACAAACAAACAAACAAAAAAAACAACAAACAAACAAACAAACAAACAAAAAAAAAACAACCCTACATGAAAGATCTCCGCGAGTGAGATCCCAGTGAAAAGAACAGGTCATCAAAGAAGGAGGTACCTTTCTCTGAAGGGAGGAGAGAACTTCCACTTTGACTATGAACTTGTCTAAATATGATCAGAGTTGGTGAACTCAAAAGGCTTCCATAGCCTTGGCGATTCATGACAAGAGCCTAGGGAGATTACTGACGCCATAAACAAGAGTGTCAATTTGTTAAGTCAACAATAGGAGTCACTGTGCACTTACTCTTCATGTAGGATCTCTGTCCTTAATGTGCTGTACATTGAGATTTAATGCTATAACTAGTACTCAAACAGTATTTTTCACTTTGTGTTTCTATGTGGGTGCAAACTGTTGAAATCTTTACTTAATATATGCTAAACTGATCTTCTGTATATAAAGCGAATTGAAAATGAATCTTGATGTGAATGGAAGGGGGGAGGGAAAGGGAAAGGGGAGGGTTGCGGGTGGGAGGGAAGTTGTGGGGGGGGAAGCCATTGTAATCCATAAGCTGTACTTTGAAAATTTATGTTCATTAAATAAAAGTAAAAAAAAATAAAAAAAAGGAGAAAGATTAAAAACTAAACAAAACCCACAAACAATATAGTTAAGAGCTTCGGCTTGGGGCCTTAAGACAAAGCAGTTAGTGTATGTTCTCTTCAAAATATAAACATCAGGACAAAATTCAGAAAAGCACAGGTCTAAAGAAGTCAGTCACGTCTCATGAAGCTGTTAAATATATCTTTTGTGTCTATACCTGGAATAGGCATTTGCATTTGACAAATAGGTTCAGTGAGTGTTGAATGGTATCGTCCTCTAAAATCAGGGACAAAGAAGACATGCACTGTTATTTTTGTGGATAAATCATACAAATTTAGACACATGTGCAGTTTCTAATATAGTTGTATTCACTTTAAATTTTGTCCTAATCAGGCATCATTAAAAACATGATTAGCAATTGGGTTACTTTATGATTGATTCATACTTTCATTTGCTTTAAAAGTTATGTATAAGTAGAAAATCAGAAAAGTCTGTTCTTTCCTTTTTCTGGAATTTAGTCTGTTTGAACCGTATATTTGTCATAACCATGATCTACACAGTGTATGAAAGAAAGAAGCGGTCTTATAAGAATTGTCTTTGCAAACACATATGTGAATAGGAAGCTACTAATATCATTATGGCTTGGTATTGATTACTAAAATATATATATGTGAGCCTGATAAGATATGAAAGCAACCCAAGTGTCACTTGACTGATAAGTAGATAAAGCAACTGTGGTCTCTACTTGTATTTATGATGGGATATTGTTATCTTACAAAGGAGATTCCACCTTTCACAATAAGATGAATAAACTGGAGAAATTATGCTAAGCAGAATAAGCCAGACACAAAAAGAAAATATTACATAGTTTCACTTAAACGTAAAATCTAAAAAAATTCAAATACAGAGAAATGGTCAGTAGAATGGTGATGACTGAAGGGGAGGGAGGAAAGATGTAAGTTAAAGAGTAAAAATTTGTAGTGACTTTGAATGAATATGTGCAAAGATCTAAGTACAACATCAGGATAGTAAATAATATTGTACTATAGAGTGGCATTTTTGCAGGAGTAGAGTTTGGATACTTCTTTCACAATAGGTCTAAAACTAATTATGTGCAATGATGAACATATTAATTTGCTGGACTGTAGTAATCACTTCTCTGTGTATGCATATTAAGATAAATATATGAGGCCAGCGCCACGGCTCAATAGGCTAATCCTCCACCTGCGGTACTGGCACACCTGGTTCTAGTCCTGGTCAGGGTGCCGAATTCTATCCTGGTTGCTCCTCTTCCAGTACAGCTCTCTGCTGTGGCCTGGGAGTACAGTGGAGGATGGCCCAAGTCTTTGGGCCCTGCACCCGCATGCGAGACCAGGAGAAGCACCTGGCTCCTGGCTTCGGATCAGCATGGTGCGCCGGCTTCAGCGGCCATTGTGGGGTGAACCAACGGCAAAGGAAGACCTTCCTCTCTGTCTCTCACTGTCCACCCTGCCTGTCAAAAAATTTAAAAAAAATTTAAAAAGATAAATATATCAAATGATAATGCTGAATATCTTAAATATATACAATAAATAAGTGGAATAAAATATAAAAACTACTAAGTAATTCCCATCCTTTAAGAGAATAGCAAGTTAATATTTTTTTTAGTATTTAACTTGCCTTGTTTGCCTTTTGTATTTGACCTTGAAAAATGAGAAATCAAATTTAAAGTAAAAATATTAAACATGTATATAAACACGGAAAATTTTATCTCAAGATTTTTTAGAAATTAGAAATAAATAGAATAAAATTAATTTTGCTATAGTCTACACCCACTCTTCCAAAACGAAAGCATCTTTGTTTTTCTTTTTTTTTTAAGATTTTATTTACTTATTTGAGAGGTAGAGTTACAGACAGAGAGGGAGAGACAGAGAAAAAGGTCTTCCATTGCTGTTCACCCCCCACCACCACCAAAATGGCCACAACAGCCAGAGCTGAGCCAATCTGAAGCCAGGAAGTAGGAGCTTCTTTGAGGTCTCCCAAGCAGGTGTAAGGGCCCCAAGTACTGCTTTCCCAGGCCATAGCAGAGAGCTAGATAAGAAGAGGAACAGCTGGGACTCCAACCAGTGCCCATATGGGATGCTGGCATTGCCGGTGGAGGCTTAGCCCACTATGCCAGAGTGCCAGCCTCATCATCTCTGTTTTTCCATAATCCTCTTATACTTTGTGTTTATGTAGTATTAATCTAACAGGCATTAAGATCAGAGGCAGCATATTGGGGCTGACATTGTGGAATAGCTGATTAAGCTCCTACCTATAGCACCAGCATCACATATAGGCATCAGTTGGAGACCTGGCTGTTCCACTTCAGATCCAGCTCTCTGCAAATGTGCCTGGGAAGGCAGCAGAAGATGGCCCAAGTGCTTGAGCCCCTGACACCCACATGGGAGACCCGAATGAAGCTCCTGGCTCCTAGTTGCTGCCTGGTGCAGCCCTCGCTTTTGTGGTCCACTGGGGAGTAGACCAGCAGCAGATGGAAGATCTCTCTCTCTCTCTCTCTCTCTCTCTCTCTCTCTCTCTCTTTCTCTCTCTCTGTAGTTCTGCCTTCCAAATAAATAAATAAATCTTTTAAGAAAGAAATTTTGTTTTTTGATTTTTAAAAGTAGCTATTAGCTCAGAATAACTGAAATTTATGGGATGTTGGGGATAGTTGTGAAATTTTGTATCCTGGAATAAAAGCAAACCCTGAAAATAACTGATGACTGTGCAGATAGTGAGAGATCAAAAGAGAACTCCGGACTAGGGAGTTGCGTGTTTCTACTTCAAAAGCTGATGAGGCCTAGGTGTTTTGAAACACCTGTAAGTTGGCAAATTGGGTAATAGGATTATCTATCTTAGCTTTAATTGTATTTCAAAATTTTAGAGTGAGTATGCTGGATTCTGCCCTTTCCGGCTTGGGAAAAAGGTTCTCTCTCTCTCTCTCTCTCTCTCTCTCTCTCTCTCTCTCTCTCCCCCACTCCCCCAACAGCAGATAGAGAAGGAACAGTTGCTTCTCTCTTCTATATAGATATACAGGTTCATTTTTTTGGCATTTCTGTATGTGTGGGACATTTGCTCTAATATCATTGCATGTCCACGGGTAAGAATTGTGATGTAGGGGTCTCATGATTAGTATTTACCTTTTAAACTTTTTATTTCTTTTTTATTTATATGAAGAGAATAGAGTTCATAGATACAATTTTAAGCACATGATCATACTTCCCATCCTTCTTCCTCCTCTCCCTTATCTACCTTTTAAAGTGAATAATGATGATCTGTCTCTGGATCAAAAATCCTTTGTATGAGTTTCAGGAAAAACTAATAAAGAGTAAACATAAATGAGACATAATCTTGGATATACACATTTCCACATGTGTATATCCACAATCAATAAACATACATTTCCTGTAACAGAATTTCTAGCTGGAAAGTAAATTAAAATGAAGATATCAAATCTATTAATAAAAAATAGAAAAAGCAGACAATGTATAATATCAATACTTGGCCAGTATATTCTCTACATTACCTCAGTATCATTTGATGTAATATTTATCACATATTATAGTAACTTATGTGAAATTAACAATTTTGATATTTAATCAATACACACCTCATTCATTTTGATCTACATCTCATCCCTATTTAAGTGCATTATGACATTTTTGTCTTTAATGCTAAGTAAGAATGCTGAGAGAAATCAAGAAAGATTTAATTTATTTTTAAAAAGAGTTTGTGTTTAAGAAATGCTGGTATTGAATATAAAAAACTAAAGCTCTACGAATCTAAGATCATAAAGTCTAAAACCACAGACAACAGATTTAAGAGACAAGTTAGGAGAGAGCTATGTTTCTGATCCTTTCTTCCCTCCACCCAAATAAATAAATATTATTATCTTTGGAATAAAAATAGAAATATTGAATAGCAACATATTAGAATTTTCTCTTTCCTTAATAAAAGGATAATCTGATGGGACGTATTTTGAGCAAGGGAATCCAAGTTAGTAGAGTGCACTGATAACAAAGAATGCTTGTTCTTTACTCTGAAGGCAACTAGCCTCATGGAGTGGTTGTGATGAATTTGTAGTCATCCATGTTGTCCAGACACATTCATAGACTTTCTGCTATTTTCTAAATGTGTCCCCCAGAATATGCGTGCAGAAACTTCATGACCAGAATATTGAATTAAGAGCTTGGGCCGATAGAGGTTGATTCAGTTATGAGGATAACACCCTTATATATGGAGAAAAGGCCCTTATTAAAGAGTTTTAGGGAATAAATGCATTCTCTTCTGCTCTTCTCTCATGCGAAGACACATTTTTCTACATTCCCCTTTACCCTCTTCTACCATAGAAGGATACAGCAATAAAGCGCCAAACTTGGAAGCAGAGTGTAGGACTTCATCAAAAACCAAGCCTACTATACCTTGATCATGACCTTCATACCTTTCCAAAATGTACAAAACAAATTTCAATTCTTCGTACATCAGCCAGTGTGTAATATTTTGTTATATCAGCACAAACCTACAAAGAACAGTCTATCTGCTTTAAGGCTTCACAGGAGTAGCGGCATCTTACAATGTCTTAGAGGTAATGGTGTCTCCTACAGAAGCAATTGAACCAAGAGGCCTTGAGGTAGGGTCAGGAAGGATTATTAACAATATGCCTCTACAAATCATGAAGACCACGGAGGAGGAGTTCTCACCATGTAAACCAAGGAGCCCTCACACGACACAATGACACTGTGTAAATCTTTCATCTCACCACCAACACAAACCAAGAAGACAAAGGACAATAGTAACAGAGATTACTCTGAATGACCTCAAATTAACATAACTGGCTGAAATTTAATTTCTATTCCCTGGTAAAATGGGATTCAAAGTAGAAGGTAAGCTGAAAAAAAGAAAAATCAATCAAAACTATTTGCTGTTGTTGTTTGTTGTTGTTATTACTCCCTGAGCTCTGGCTGAATATTAGACCACTGCACATGAGTACAGTATTTCCCCAAAGTGGTTTAGTCAGTGTTTATAGCCTGGCATCCACTTGTCAAATAGGTGAATAAGGCAGTGTTGAGTGGAGGTTGAGAATTAAAAATGTGGCTGTTTTGATACGTACTACATATGTATGTATAACGTCTCTTTTCTGTCATAACATTCTGCAATTTAAATTTCTGTGTTTTCACTTCTTCAAATACATTATGTCAACCTGACTCTCTGTCATATATTTTTTGCTTAAAATTCTTACTGATTGTCATACCTTGACTTGCTCTCCAATTAAAATTTTCTCTACTAGAAATATTTCCAGAGCCAATATTCTTCAGTTTCGTTATTCACTGTGATGAAAACATAAAAAGAAAACAAGAAAGTTGTATTTTCTGTGATACTTCCTTAATGTTTCAATTTGTTGGAATCTTGAGACTTTTAAATTTCTTTCAGCTTCAATGTGTCAATTCTTTAATCTATGGCAGGAGATTCCTCTTATACCTCTTTAGTAGGGTGCAATGGCCCTTCAAATGACATCAGTTTGGATGCTCATTATATGTGGTGTGTGTTGCACGGCTGTGTAAAGGGAAAGGAAATGCACACCCATACTTATAAAATATATGAGACTCGGCAAGAGAAGTTTTTGAAAATATACAACAATAAATGACTTTCACAAATATTCAGCGCAGAACCTGTTGTAATTTTGTTGAATGCATTACTTCCCACACTTACAATATTTCTTAATTGACAGAAATTTTCATCAAAACTGAGAATGAAAGTAGATGAAAAACATCGTGAAATCAAGTATAGGAAATACTTTAGCTGTTTGGAATGAAAATTAGTCATTTCTGACTCATTATACCTAATAAGTAAGAGTAGAATATCAATTGATTGAAAATCAGGAAGGCAAAAACGGCCCTTTAAATCAGGCCTAGTGAATCAATCAAAGTTAATCACATCTCAACCAGAATCAAAAATCATATCAGCAATGGCCTATTGTGAGGAAAGGCAGAATCAGTATCTCCCTAACTCTCCCCACATGAAATCGTGATGAATGTTTTTTATCGCAATACCATAATTTTAAGAGACCAAGTCATGAAACGGTTGATGAAGTAATAATGTGGACACCTGGTTCCCTGGATAACTTAACCACAACAAGACACAATCTTCAAAGCATTCATGATGCAAGAACTCACCCTTGGAATAATAAAATAATCAAATCTTTCATTAAAAATGTCTACGGGATGGGGTCGGCACTGTGGCACAGCAGGTAAACGCCGTGGCCTGAAGTGCCGTCATCCCATATGGGCGCTGGTTGTAGTCCCGGCTGCTCCATTTCCGATCCAGCTCTCTGCTATGGCCTGGGAAAGCAGTAGCAGATGGCCCAAATCCTTGGGCCCCTGGCACCTACATGGGAGACCCAGAAGAAGCTCCTGGCTCCTGGCTTCGAATCAGCACAGCTCTAGCTACTGTGGCCATCTGGGGAGTGAACCAGCAGATGGAAGTTCTCTCTCTCTTCTCTCTACCTCTCTCTGTAACTCTGCCCTCAAATAAATAAAAATAAATCTTAAAAAGTCTACAGGAGAGGATTCATTAATGGGGGATAGGTTTTGCATTCAATGAAGAAGAAAATAACATGTTATCAGAAAAATATATTTTTAAATGACATTTACATTACCTTAAAATATAATTACTTGCAAATATATGCCCAATCTATTTCTTGGAATCATAATACAACTTAAATATTCTGAACATAGTTCTTCGTAAACACATTTTATTTGGTGGCTTTGTTTGCTATCCTTTGACTCAGCCGGCCTTCTTAAGCATGACCTCAAGCCCAGTTTTAATATCTGTTCAGATACTTCATGATGATTTACTGTCACCTCTTCAGATGCTAGGAACTCTGGGGCTGGGGCTGTGGCATAGCTGGGAAAGCCACTGTCTGCGGCATCAGCATCCCATATGAGTGCCGGTTCATGTTCTGACTGCTCCACCCTGACCAGGCTCCCTGCTCCCAGCTCTCACTGGGAAAAAGCAGTGAGAGATGACCCAAGTGTTTGGGTCCCTTACACCTACACGGGAGACCTGCAAGAAGCTCCTGGCTTCAGCCTGGCCCAGCCTTGGCCATTATGGCCATCCAGGAAGCAAATAAGTGAATGGAAGAATTTCTGTCTTTCCTTCGGTCTCTAACTCTGACTCCCAAATGAAATAAATGAAATCCTTTAAAAATGCAAGAAAGACTCTTAAAAAGAAGAAATGAGCTTTAGGAGAGCTCTCTCTCTCATGTAAATATCAGTGGGCGTCACTCTAACAGTTTTTATAGTATTTGAAACTTTTTATCATTTATAGCTACATATCATGTCCCTTAGTCAAGAGTGGTCTCTTTGGAAACAAATAGGAACTCTCAGTCTCCTTTGTTTTACTCACAAGGCCTAGTGAGTATACATCAGCTGTGCTTATACTTGATTAGCAAGTATTGGTTGATATGACTGATTTGTCAACATCCTTAGAAACTTAAAAATTCATGAATATTCAATTACTTAAGAAACTTCAACTATAGGAGAAATCTAACATGAAAAATGCATTGTGAAACATGCGCTAGGAGAGTGGGCCTTAAATTCATTTGAGAAATGTCTTGATCCATTCCTGCTGCTTCAACAAATGCCACAGTCTGGGTAATTTATAAACACTAGAAATTTATTTCTCAGAGTTCTACATGCTAAGATCAAAACCAAGGCACCAGCAGACTCAGGGTCTGATGAGTGCTTGCACCTTCTTGCTGCATTATCATGTAGCAGAAAGGGCAAAAGGAATTAAAACTGTGTCCTCTCTTTTATGGCTGAGAATTATTCCAAATGGAGACCATTATGCTTAGTAAAATAAGCCAGTCCCTCAAAAGACAAATATTGTATGTTTTCCTTGATTTGCAGTAACTAATATACAGAGTAGAAAGTAATGTGTAGGAGTGAAATTAACAATTTGGGATTTGATTATTGTTTATAGCCCTTGATACTCAGCAAAGAGTAGATTCTGCCCCACTGAAAGCATTAATGGGGGTTGTCTTTGACCCATTGGGTTAAGCCATCACTTACGACTCCAACATTCCATATTGGAGTGTCAGTTCAAGCCCTGCTGCTCCACTTCTGACCCAGCTCCTTGCAAATGCACCTGAGACAGAAAAGGAAGATACATATTTATGAAGCATACTTTTTACAAAATTTTGTTTAAGGAATACAACTTCATGAATTTAATATATACAGATTTGGGAACATGATGAATATGCCTCCCCCCCAACTTCCCTCCCATCCATACTCTCGCCTTTCTTCCTCCTCCCTCTTTCTTTCTCATTCTTATTTTTATGGAGATAAATTTTCAGTTAATTTTTATACTCATAAGATTAACCCTACACTAAAGAGTTCACCTATTAGTATGAAGAAAAAAAGAACAAAACCAAACAAACAAGAAAAACATTGTTCCTCAATAGTCAAGCCAAGGGCTGTTCAAAATCACCAGCTTCACTTCTATAGACGACATTTTAAGTACTCTATTAGTTACCACAGATCAAACAGACCATATGATATTTGTCTTTCTGTGACTGGCTTTTTTCACTAAGTATAATAGTTACCAGTTGGCTGCTCTAGCCAATGTCCTAGAACATTCAAAAGCACAGAGAAAGGAAACAGGATTCTATACTGCTATATTTTAATGGCATTAGATGAGAAAATCCCTATATTTGAACTAAGCAGAACCAATGTGAAATGTGCTCTAAGCTTGGCCAGTGATAAAACCACTGCTCTAATCCATTAGGAAAAAAAATTTGAAAACTCGGGTATGATTTATCCCTCACTATCCAAAACCACACTCTCAACTCTTTGGTCTCCCTAAATTGAATGGCAGATTTTAGTAATCTAGAGCCTCTAGATCCATGTTAGGATATCTTTGATGTTTCCTCAGTGTTCCTTAACCTTTATGTGCATACAAAAGATGCGGGGCTCTCTCTAAGCTGCAGATTCCACATTGATACATCTAGCTTGGGACCCGGAATTCTGTATTGCTAACAAGGCTCAGGTGACATTGCTAGTTTGTAGATCACATCTTGCAGACCACACCTTTTTTGTTGTTGTTGGGGGAGTTAAAATATAAGTTTATTTTTGTGCACATATACACACACACAAAAATCACTGGAATCGTTGTCAGGGGGATCTGGATTTATTATTGCAACTGTTGATAATGAGCTGTATGATTATTGACAAATTCCATATCTCTGACAGTATCTCAAATTTCAGTTTTCACATAGCAATCACTTGTTTAGCAGTTTTACATGCCAGGCAATATAGTGGGTATTTAAATCACAAGAAGACCAAGGCATTATCCTTGAGCTACATGAGCTTCAAGCATAACAAACTTATAACCAATAATTAGCATAAATTAAGTTGAGAGCATTGATATTGGTTTATGATATTGGTCTATGGGGACAGAAAGAAGTAAGTGATAAATTTGCCTGAAGGGAGGGCTAAGGAAGGCTTTCCAGATGGGGCACAGCCTTGTTCTGAATGCTTTCCTGAGGGACAGAAAGGCCTGGTGGTAGTCATTTCTAAGCAGCAAGAAACAAGTGCAGCGAGAAACCTGCCATGGTAGGAAACTAGATGGTCTGACAGAGGCTGAGCATTGTTGAGAACTGTTTGAACCATTGGTATAATGGGAGAGGACCAGAAATAGGGCTGCAGGAGCTCAGTGATGGAAACTCTGTGTCTTGCTAAGAAGTGTAGATATGTTCTTGGAATCTTTGGCCCTTCTTGGAATCCTAACGTTCTTCAGAGCATCCCCAGGGCCAATGATAAAACAGGGATGTGAATAGACCAGGAGAAGCGCCTGGCTCCTGCCTTCGGATCAGCGCGATGCGCCGGCCGCGGCGGCCATTGGAGGGTGAACCAACGGCAAAAGGAAGACCTTTCTTCTCTCTGTCTCTCTCTTTCACTGTCCACTCTGCCTGTCAAAACAAACAAACAGTCAGGGCTATGCTGATCAAGTCACCATTTCTCATAGTGTCCAGCCCTGACTGTTAATGAACAACTTAATACATTATCCCTCTTAGTAGTTTTTTTTTGTCTACTCTACTTAATATGACTGGTTTAATTCTGTAATTAATACACAGTTATTCTTAAGTGTTGAAATTTAACTGAAATGTGATCCCTGTTAAACATAAGAGTGGGAATAAGAGAGGGAAGAGATGTACAGTTTGGGACATGCTCAGGCTGGCTTGCCCCAAATGGTAGAGTTAGAAACATACCAGGGGACTCCAATTCAATCCCATCAAGGTGGCATGTACCAATGCCATCTCACTAGTCCAAGTGATCAATTTCAGTTCACAATTGATCATAATGAAAGGACTAAGAGTCAAAGGGAGCACATAAACAAGTCTAGTACCTGCTAATACTAACCAATAGAATAAATAAAGGGGAGCGTGATCCAACATGGGAAGCGAGATACTCAGCAGACTCATAGAATGGCGGATGTCCTAAACAGCACTCTGGCCTCAGAATCAGCCCTAAAGGCATTCTAATCTGGCTGAAATGCCCATGAGAGTATTTCAGGCATGGAAAGCCAAGACACTCTGGCAAAAAAACAAACAAACAAACAAACAAAAACCAAAAAACACCTAAATGAAAGATCTCTGTGAGTGAGATCCCAGTGGAAAGAACAGGTCATCAAAGAAGGAGGTACCTTTCTCTGAAGGGAGGAGAGAACCTCCACTTTAAATATGACCTTGTCTAAACAAGATAAGAGTCGGAGAACTCAAGGGGCTTCCATAGCCTTGGAAACTCATGACTGGTGCATAGGGAGATTGCTGATGCCATAAACAGGAGTGTCAATTTGTAAAGTCAACAACAGGAGTCACTGTGCACTTACTCCTCATGTAGGATCTCTGTCCTTAATGTGCTGTACATTGAGACTTAATGCTATAACGAGTACTCAAACAGTATATTTCACTTTGTGTTTCTATGGGGGTGCAAACTGTTGAAATCTTTACTTAATGTATACTAAACTGGTCTTCTGTAAAAAAAAAAAAAGAAGAAATTATCAATTCTCAACTTGACTCTCACTGGGATTAAACATGACAATAGGTCTGATCTGATTTCATCATCATTTAAAAAATCATCTATTATTTTTCACTTTATGTTTTTGTGTGGGAGCAAACTGTTGAAATCTTTACTTAATGTATGCTAAACTGATCTTCTGTATATAAAGAGAATCGAAAATGAATCCTCATGTGAATGGAAGGGGAGAGGGAGTGGGAAAGGGGAGGGTTGTGGGTGGGAGGGACGTTATGGGGGGAAGCCATTGTAATCCATAAGCCGTACTTTGGAAATTTATATTCATTAAATAAAAGTTAAAAACAAACAAAAAACAACAACAACAACAAAAAAAAAACAGGGATGTGAAGCAGGAGGAATGGAGGGCTGAAGTTAAATTGGTAGGAATCTAGGCTTTTTTTTGCTTCAATCATTTTAGTTTCTTTCTTGACTGTTTTAATTTTATTTTGAGGTTCTGCATAAGACTGAACTTAACCACAAATCTTATGTCTAAAAATATGAAGGATGATAAAGCTCTGCTATGAAATGTGGAGAGCAATGGGTGGACCACAAGCTTGGATGAGATCTGATGTGTTGTATAGAAACTGTCTGGAAAAGGAGTGATGGATTGCACAGAAGAGAAAGTGATAGTAAAGATGACGCATTGGTCTGTATCCTCACTGTTCTCTACCATGGCAATGTATTCAGAGATTCAGAGTCAGTTTTGCATTTGTTCTTCTATTTTTTGGGCATTGTCACATAACATTAATTTCTTTCCACTACTGACAAATCCCTCTTCCCAGCAGTGTGGTTGTTTAATCCTAAGAGCACGCTGCTGGAATGTCTTTTAAAGAGATGGGTGGACTGGCTGATTCTTGCCCACCAGCCTACGTTTGCTTGTTCACTATGGGATTCCAGGTCTCACAACATTGATATAAAAAAATGTCCAGGCTTCTTTCTTGCAAGACCCCTGTTAGTACAGATTTCTCTGAATCTCTAGCTTTTGGATTTAAAACAATCAATTAATTGATCCTGCAGAGATCACTGTGGGCTTGCAAAGTCTCTACTTTTTATTTCTCTAGTCTTCAGTGCAAGTGAATGAGTGATAAGGAATTTTTTTTTTGCTCATTCATTTGAATGCTAGAAATTTTGGCATCACATTTGAAGGAATACAGCTTCACTAAATGAGTCATCAGGCATTGTTACATAATCGTAGACTGCTTAATTTTAACAATGTCTTACTGGGACTATAAATGTATCTACTGACTGCCTGGATTTTAGCCTCACTATTCACTGAGTACTCTTGGTTAAGATCCATGACTTTCTAAACTTTATAAATCCTGGTATTGCTTTTGAAGGTAAGATGAGATAATCCATATGAAGTACATTGTACAGGAGTAGGCTCTTGGTGCATGTAATTAAGATGCCCCATGGGACACCCACATTCCATATCAGAGAGTCTGGATTCAAGTCCTGGCTCCACTCCAGAGTCCAGCTTCCTCATAATGTGTACCCTCGGAGGCATCAAAATGGCTCAATTGGGAACCTGCCACCAATGTGGGAGACTTGGATTGAGTTCTAGACTCCCAGCTTGGTCTTGACCCAGCCCTGGCTGTTTTGGGCATTTAGAAAGTGAACAAGCAGATTGTGGGTCTCTGCATGACATTTTACAACACAGTTTTTTTTTAAAAAAATATTCATTTTGTTAATTTGAAATGCAGAATGACAGAAAGAGAAGGAGAGACAGACAGAAGGAGATCTTCCATCCACTGGTTCACTCCCCAAAAGGCTGTTAGTACAGCCTGTTAGTACAGATTGGGGCAGGGCCAGAGAGAATCCAGGAGCCAAGAACTCCAACTGGATCTCTATGTGGGTTACATGGGTCCAACTACTTGGGCCATCTTCCTCTGCTTTCTTAGGTGCATTAGCATGGAGCTAAATTGGAAGCGGGACAGCTGGGACTGAAACCAGTGCTGACATTGGGTGCCAGCATTGCAGGTGGCAGCCTACTGAGCCACATGCTAGCCCTCACACCATTAATTCTTAGGTATTCTCAGCTCCAGTGACTTGTATGATGCTGCATGGTCTACACAGCTAATGTCCCATCTGATGCATGTGTGCTTAGTATGAAAGACTGCCTTTTGCAGTTTGGTTAAAATTAGCAAGCATACTGCCATAATATCATACAATACTATATGCTATGCCAGTGGGAGAAGAAATGCTGCACTATGCTGGACTATGCTGTGAAAAACTCTGCACAAAAGCAGTGGAATGAAAATTAGGAAATTTGGTTCAATCTTAGTTCTGAGCTTTCTGATTTGCACAAAGAAGAATGGATTTAACATATCAATTTCTAAGTTCTTGTCAAGTCACAGATCAAAAAGACAAAGAAAGCAGAAAACAGAACATGAAATGGCATGATTTATTTGTGCAGTATCCTCTGACAATGGATATTCAATTTGTTCTTAGGTCAATTCTGTACAGTATTTCTGATTCCAAGCTTACATACCTGGTAAGCAGATATGAGGAGAAGAATGAAAACTTGAGAATTAGCTTTCATAGAATGCTAATAATACATTATAAGTTTTAACACTCACCATAGGAATGAATTGTGAATGTATGTCGAAACATCAAATTTTTTTTAAAGATTTATTTACTTATTTGAAAGTCACAATTACACAGAGAGAGGAGAGGCAGAGAGAGAGAGGTCTTCTATCCAATGGTTCACTCCAAAGTTGGCCGCAATGGCTGGAGCTGTGCCGATCTGAAGCCAGGAGCCAGGAGCTTCTTCCAGGTCTCCCACATGGGTGCAGGGGCCCAAAGACTTGGGCCATCCTCTATTGCTTTCCCAGGCCGCAGCAGAGAGCTGGATCGGAAGAGGAGCAGCCTGGACTTGAACTGGTGCCGATATGGGATGCCGGCGTTTCAGGCCAGGGCATTAATCTGCTGTGCCACAGCGCCAGCCCCAAAACATCAAAATTGATGGCAAATAAATCAATCACGTCATAGTTAAGTTACATTACTGACTTTTATCTGTATATACCATCATATTAAAGTAACCAGGCACCAAGCACGGCACTTAGTGTATAGTCAGAAGGTGTTAAAAAATGAATGAGCCTATGACTAATTCTATCAAACTCAATACATTTTTTGTTATTTGGACATTTTCTGTGAACAGATGGATAAAGAAAAAAAACTGGCAGGGAGGCAGCTTACACTCTCAAAATTACTGAAAAGCTAGGTACCCAGCAAAGGCCAAAGAGGGAAAGAATAAAAGCCATTTCATGCCCAATTCTATTTTCTTTTGAGCATTGGAATATAGCCTTGGTTTCATTTCCAGGGCACAAATATGTGGATATAAAAAAACTGAATCCAACTAGAAAATGATTTTTAATAATGTGCGAGCATAAGGCACTATAAAAATTTAGCCTTCAGGGCCTACGTTTGAGTCCTGGCTGCTCCACTTCTGATCCAGCTCTCTGCTGTGGCCTGGGAAAGCAGTAGTAGATGGCCCAAGTGCTTGGGCCCTTGAACCTGCGTGGAAGACCTGGAAGAAGCTCCTGGCTCCTGGCTTTGGATGTGGCCATATGGGGAGTAAACCAGTGGATGGAGGGATGGAGGAGCTTCTCTCTCTCTCTCTCTCTCTCTCTCTCTCTCCACCTCTCTCTTTCTCCGCCTCTCCTTCTTTCTCTCGGTAACTCTGACTTTCAAGTAAATAAATAAATCTTCAAAAAAATTTAGCCTTCAGAAAAGGTTTCTGACTATCCATTTATCAGATATTAGTAATCTTTGTTATTTCTTGAGTAAAAGTAACTTCAGCATGACACTGTGGAAGCATGTGACGGTGAGTGGTGGTAACTTCTAACTTATCAATATTAACCTGTACAAGAATGCTACTTTTGAAGTTAGATAGATTTCAGGAAAAGACCACTAGAGAGCCAGAAGGAACAGATAATAATGACTTTTAACAATCAATATATGAATATTGCATGGCCTGCGTATTTGTGTTCTCTCAAAATTCATATGTTGAAATCCTATTCCACGATGTGATAGCAATAGAAGCTGGAGCCCAGGGGCCAGTGCCGTCGCTCACTTGGCTAATCCTCCACCTGCGGCACCAGCATCCCATATGGGCACCGGGTTCTAGTCCTGGTTACTCCTCTTCCAGTCCAGCTCTTTGCTGTGGCTCGGGAGTGCAGTGGAGGATGGCCCAAGTGCTTGAGTGCTTCCACCCACGTGGGATACCAGGAAGAAGCATCTGGCTACTGGCTTTGGATTGGTGCAGGGCGCCGGCCATAGCAACCATTTGGGAGGTGAACCAACGGAAAAAGGAAGACCTTTTTCTCTGTCTCTCTCTCTCTCACTGTCTAACTCTGTGTGTCAAATAAAAAAAAAAAAAAATAGAAGCTGGAGCCTTTAATGGGTGGTTAGGTAAAAGAGTATAGGCTTCATGAATAGGATTGTTATTCTTATAAGAGATTACATGCTGGCCGGCGCCATGGCTCAATAGGCTAATCCTCCACCTTGTGGCACCGGCACACCGGGTTCTAGTCCCAGTCAGGGTGCCGGATTCTGTCCTGGTTGCCCCTCTTCCAGGCCAGCTCTCTGCTGTGGCCAGGGAGTGCAGTGGAGGATGGCCCAAGTGCTTGGGCCCTGCACCCCATGGGAGACCAGGAGAAGCACCTGGCTCCTGCCTTCGGATCAGCACAGTGCGCCGGCCGCAGCATGCTGGCCGCGGCGGCCATTGGAGGGTAAACCAACAGCAAAGGAAGACCTTTCTCTCTGTCTCTCTCTCACTGTCCACTCTGCTGTCAAAAAAAAAAAAAAAAAAAAAAAAAAAGAAAAAGAAAAAGAAAAAGAAAAAGAGATTACATGCTCTTTCCACCATGTGAGGTTGGAGTACAAAGGTGGGAGCTCGAAAGGAAGCAAAGTTTGCTAGTGCCTTGATCTTGGGCTTTCCAACCTCCAGTACTGTGAGAGATTAATTTCTGTTGTATAGAAGCCATCCATCTATGATATTTTGTTATAGGCCTCCCCAAAAAAAACAAACCAAAACCAAAACAAACCAAAACAAACTAAGGCAATTATTTAACTTGCAGAATAAGACAAAGGGAGGCCAGTGCTGTGGCTTAGCAGGTAAACTGCCACCTGCATCCCATATGGGTGCCAGGTTCCAGTCCCAGCTGCTCCATTTCCCATCCAGCTCTCTGCTGTGGACTGGGGAAGCAGTAGAAGATGGCCCAGGTCCTTGGGCCCCTGCACCTGGTGGGAGTCCCAGAAGAGGCTCCTGGCTCCTGGCTTCGGATCAGTGCAGCTCTGGCTGGGGAGTGAACTACTGGATGGAAGACCTCTCTCTGTCTCTCCTTCTCTCTCTGTGTAACTTGACTTTCAAATAAATAAATGAATCTGTAAAAAAAAAAAAAAAAGAAAGAAAAAGATAAGGATGAACTTTTTAGAGAGTTGCACGGGAAAATTAAAAAGTATATATATAATTCCTCAGCAGGGTATTTTTTTTTTTTTCTGACAGGCAGAGTGGACAGTGAGAGAGAGAGACAGAGAGAAAAGTCTTCCTTTTGCCGTTGGTTCACCCTCCAATAGCCGCCGCGGCTGGCGCGCTGCGGCCGGCGCACGGCGCTAATCCGAAGCCAGGAGCCAGGTGTTTCTCCTGGTCTCCCATGGGGTGCAGGGCCCAAGCACCTGGGCCATCCTCCACTGCACTCCCAGCCATAGCAGAGAGCTGGCCTGGAGGAGGGGCAACCGGGACAGAATCCGGCACCCCGACCAGGACTAGAACCCGGTGTGCTGGTGCCGCAAGGCGGAGGATTAGCCTAGTGAGCCGTGTTGCCGGCCTGAGTATTTTGTTTGTTACAATTGATGAACCTACATCAAATGTCATTGTCCCCCAAAGTCCACTGTTTACCTGGGGTTCATTCTTAGTGTTGTGCAGCCCATGGATTTTGACAGATTTATAATGACAGATATCTACAACTACAGGCTCATACAAAAGAGTTTCAGTATCCCAAAAGTCCTCTGTGCTCTGCCTGTCCATCGCTCCTCCTCCCTGCACCCCTGGCACCAGTCTCCAAACTTCTGCCTTTTCTAGAGTGTCATGTTGTTGAAATTTTATGGAATACAGTCTTCTAAGACTGACTCCTTTCACTTGGTAATACATATTTAAGACTCCTCCATACTGTCATCATAGCTTGACACTTCATGATTTTTCAGCACTCAAAATTATTCTATTGTCAGGATACATCACAGTTCATTTGCCCACTCACCTATTGGAGGGTATCTTGGTTGCTTCCGAGCACTGGCACTTATGAATAAAGCTCTGGTAAACATCTGTGGGCTGGCTGTTATGTGGATACATGTTTCCAACCCCTGTGGGTGAATATCTATTGAGTACTGGCTCTTATGGTGAGAATATGTTTAGATTTGTAAGGAATGATGAAAGTGTCATGCAAAGTGCCTGTACCATTTTTCAGGCACTAGTAATGACTGAGAGCTCTTGTTGCTCGACCCCCTCACCGGCATTTAGAGTTGTCGGTGTTTTGGGTTTTGACATACTAACAGGTGTGTAGAAGAAGCTTACTGCTGTTTTCCTTTGCAACTTCCAAATGACATATGATGTTGTAAATATGCTTATTTTCTATCTGAACGTGTTCTTTGGTGAAGTGACTGTTTCAATGTTTTTGACTGTTTTTAAAAACTAGATAATTTTCTCATTACTGAATTTCAAGAGTTTTTTGTGTATTTTAGATAACATTCCTTTATCAGAGATGTCTTTTGTCAGTATTTTCACCCAGCCTGTGACTGGTCCCCAAATTCTCTTGGAATTTTATTACAGTTTAATAGCTCTGATAATGTTGCAGAGGAAAAACATGGAGAATTGGGGACAGAGGATTCATTAAGTAGAGTGAACCATATAACTTGCAGATCTTTTTCATAAATTTATTCAAAAATAATTTTTAAAGGATTTCCCTGTCTTCTAAACAACAGAAACTTACTAAATATATTTATTAAGTGGAAAACATGGTCAATTTTATTCTGGTCATCTACAAAATATATATTCAAGTTATGAGGGGCATTTTGTTGGACATTTGGAGTTAATCTTGTTTATGCTCATGAATACTACCCAAATAGATGTAGAATTTTTGGATCACAAATATTTTATTTCAACACTTTTTGGACTCTGGTAATTTATCTTTCTAAGGTTAACATTGTTAAAATTATACAATCAGAGGTCAGCACTGTGGCATAGTGGGCTAAGCTGCTGCTAGCATCCCATATGGGCACCAGTTCAATTCTTGGCTGCTCCACTTCCAATCTAGTTCCCAGCTAATGTACCTGGGAAGGCAGAGGAGGATGTCTCAAACACTTGAGACCCTACACTCACGTGGGAGACCCAGTAGAAGCTACTGGCTCCTGACTTTGGTCTGGTCCAGCACTGGCCATTGCAGCCATTTGGGGAGTGAACCAGTGGATGAAAGATCTCTCTCTCTCTCTCTCTCTCTCTCACTCTGTGTGTGTGTGTATGTGCATCTGTGTAACACTGCCTTTCAAATGAAATAAATAAATGAAAAAAAAATGCAGTCAACCACATGACTGTATCACTTTTAGTTGCCTGGATGTAGGGTGTTTTTTCATGACCTGGAGTAATAGATGTTAGGAAGGGTAGATTTATCTATATGTTTGGGTTTTTCTTTGACTTTGTATTGTATGTGGTTAGAAGCTAATTTGTTAGACTAGGATATTTTGATTTTGATAATTGTTTCTATTGTTTGTTCTGTTTTTCTCTTTGGACATGTTCATTATTCATATAATTTATCTATTTTTCTCTACCACTATCATAATTTTCACAGCTTTGTCTCCTATTTTTCATCAACCTGATGTTTGTTGATGAATTATATTACAGTGTGCCATTTTTGTTCTTTCGTGGTATCACTGTAGATTTTATGTCCTTTATTTGCTTGTTTTCTTCTTCTCCTTTTTCTCTGCCATGTATTTCCATCTATCCCTTAGTCTGGAGCCCATGTTTACCTCAAACATTTTCTATATTTTGTTTGATTTTTGGTAGCATATTTTTCCAAGTTTTTATTTTCTTTAGTATATTGTAAGCTTGAAACTATTTTGAAATTTGCCAGTGTGTTATCTGCAAACTTATGGAAAAATCCCCTCCCATTTAGAAATTCTTTTTTTTCTTTTTATTAATATAAAGGCAACAGGTTTCATGTATATCATAGGTACAGTTCTATGAAGGTAGCCAGACTTCCCTGCCGTCTGCTCTTCTACCTTCAATTCCTCTCCTTCCTTCCTTCCTTCCTTTTTTCTTTAATTTTTGCAAAAACATAATTTCAGCCCACTTGGTAATTACAGGCTTAATGCATCACTAACCATGATATTCAACAAGTAAAAAGTCTAAAGACTACAATTCCACAGGAGTATAAACAAGGGCCAAAATCAAATTACAAGATGTCCATTTCCTGCCTATACATTTTTTGTATTCCACATTTGCTACATATAAAAGAAAACACAAATTAAATACAGAGTAAGATCTATTGTCGTCCATAGTTTGGAAATGGGGTGCATACAGTGGTCTAGACCCTATCAGTATCCATTTAAGTTTAAGTCAAATCCATTCTTCCACCCATACCTTGAATCTTTTGTCTGCCTATATGTGTGTTTCTGAACCAAATAACTTCTGTTGCTGAGCCTAAACCATATCAGAAAATTAGACAAATTTTGTCACCCTTGTGAAAGCAATATCAGAAACCATTTTAAAGTAACCAAGTTAGAAACAGTATTTTAAGTTACTAGTTGTTGATTAATCAGCTAATTAAATTATCCAACTCAAAAATCTTTTCTGCAAAATGGGGCTAATGATTCTTCTCCTAGGGATTGGTTGAGTGAATTAAGTGACTATTAAATTTGTACAATATTTTTGATATTTGTAAAGTATTTATTCCAGAATCAGAGATATGAGTTGAAATGTCATTGAGTTTTATTGGATATATTATTTTACAAGATTTAGTTATGAAACTTATAAAATGTCTTGGATCTCAATGCAAACTCTTTTGAATTTCATAATTATAAAGAAATCTATAGGATGATATATAGTTAGAAATGACTAAAATGAATATTCTTGCTGCATTTATTTCACATGAGAAAATATCCCTGATATTTAAAATGGAAAATGCAAGTGGTAATGCATTTTCCCAAAATTCACAATGTACACAGTTATTTAGAAGAATTTAATAATGTGTTTTAATACAGTGTTTACATATAAGCTAAGGATAAGAGAAAGTATGGCAGGACCCATGGTCAGTTAAAAAGTCTACTGCATAGGGGCTGGCGCTGTGGCATAGCGGGTAAAACCACTGCCTGCAGTGTTGGTATCCCATCTGCACACCGGTTTGAGTCCTGGCTGTTCCACTTCTTATCCAGCTCTCTGTTGTCGCCTGGAAAGGCAGTGGAAGATGGCTCAAGTCCTTGGGCCCCCGCATCCGTGTGGGAGACCAGGAAGTACTCCTGGTTCCTGGTTTTGGGTTGGCGCAGCTCTGGCCTTTGCGGCCAGTTGGGGGAGTGAATCAGCAGATGAAGGACCCCTCCTCTCTCTCTCTCTCTCTCTCTCTCTCTCTCTCTCTCTCTCTCCCTCCCCTTCTCTCCTTCTCTCTCTGTGTAACTCTGACTTTCAAATAAATAAATCTTAAAAAAAAAAAGTCTACTGCACAGAAATAAGTTCTACTGCAGCATAATCTGCATTCAGAGTGACAAATAATAGTATTGTAAAGTCCCATTAGTGGTTGGGTTATAAGTCATATCTGCATTTACTCTGCAGTGAGAGAAATGGAGTTTTAATGACTTGGTAAATTGTATTGTAAATCTTCCAAAGGGATCAAAATTAATGCATAATACTGGTTGATTTAGCAGTGTGACAATATGTTTGTGTATCACCACAATTTTATGGGATAATTCTGCAAATAAATTTAAATTTCAGTGACTTTCCTGGAGACTTAATAGGTTCTTAGCTGGAAAAGATTCTTATAGAATGTACAATGAAAGTTAATGCTCTAGTTTCTCATAACTATGCAAAGAGAACCTTGATAGATGACTTATAAGTACTTCATGAAAAAAAAATCATGGAGAAGCAAGGCTCATAATCCTAACTTCTATTTTACTTATGATCCCACGAAAATGGACCACAGAAAATCACCCACCACCATTTTCCATGTATGATTTTATCTCTGCAATGATTTCAGCCAGCATTTGTTATTTACTCTGTAAAAATGCCAAGATTATTGTTCCTTTTTTCATCTTACTAGAAACTCATAAAAATAATAACTCATTGCCTGACATGGAGACCCATCACTCTTAATTATTTATTTAGGCAGTTCTTAAAGTTTTCAAATTCTACTTTTGTTTATTTGATTTTTCTTTATAAGTCAATTGATACTAAAATTAATTCATTTATTAATTCTCATATCTTTTAACCCATTACACTTTTGAGTGAACATTCACTTTTCAATGTCAAATTCTCCTTTTTTTTTTTTAAAGATTTATTTATTTATTTATTTGAAAGTCAGAGTTACACAGAAAGGGGAGAGGCAGAGAGAGATAGAGAGGTCTTCCATCTGATGGTTCACTCCCCAATTGGCCACAGCAGCCGGAGCTGTGCCAATCCAAATCCAGGAGACGGGAACTTCTTCCAGGTCTCCCACATGAGTACAGGGGCCCAAGGACTTGGGCCATCTTCTACTGCTTTCCCTGGACATAGCAGAGAGCTGGACAGGAAGTGGAGCAGCCGGGTCTTGAACAGGCACCCATATGGGATGCTGGCGCTTCAGGCCAAGGCATTAACCCACTGTGCCACACACAGCGCAGGCCCCCAATTTTTCTTATTCTTATAAACATTTTTTACTTAAAACAAAATAAATTTTAGTTAAGACCTGATAAATTACAATCTGATCTCAAATGCAAGTTTTGTTTTGATCCACCAACTCCTAAAGGTAGCAATTACGTTATAAACTATCTGTAAACATAAATGGCAACCTGACAGGCTTACTTTGTAGTTTTGTTTTGATTGGTCATATTTCCTATCTGGAAGGCAGGTAACTATTGTCTCATAGGATTTGTAGAACATGCTCTCCCTTGGTTTGAACCTCTATTTTGCCACTTCAGTGTCCTTTGACATACTTCCAGGAATACTCTTAAATAGTTTAAAGGGTAGATAATTTTGAGTTAATTTTGAGTTCTTACACAATTAGAATATTTTAATAATGGAAATTTCTTGTACTGATTGAATGTCAATAGTCATTTGAGAGACAGGATGTCCTACAGCTGCAGGATCCTATCAGAAGAGAGTATGGGAAAGGGGTCTCCTAAATAATAGGGCAGGAGCTGGTGTTGTGGTATAGCAGGTAAAGTCGCTGCCTGAGATGCCGGTGTCCCATATGGCACCAGTTCATATCCCTGCTGTTCTACTTCTAATCCAGCTCCATGCCAACGGCCTGGGAAAATCAGCAGAAGATGGCCCAGTGCTTGGCCCCTGCCACCCCTGTGGGAGACTCAGATGAAGCTCCTAGTTTCTGTTTTCAGCCTGGTTCAGCATTGGAGAGGGAACCAGCCATCTGGGGAGTGAACCAGAGAATGGAAGAACTCTCTCTCTCTCTCTCTCTCTCTCTCTCTCTCTCTTTCCTCCTTCATTCCTCCCTCCCTCTCTCCCTCTCTGCAACTCTGGCTTCCAAAATAAACAAAAATTTTTAAAGAAATAATAAGGTCAAGGACAAGGATCCTAAGGTAACCAGCAGCAATCATGGTAGAAGGGAAGAAAAATAATAGCCACAACTACTTAGAATATGCATGAAAAAATCACACCAAAGGAAAGAGCATGCATTTATATTACAAGTAAAAAACTAGAAGGTAAGAGTCAACGACTAAGATTATGGGGCAGGTGTTTGGTGCAGGTGTTAAGCCACTACTTCCTATATGGTTCAGGTCTGAACTCTGTTTCCAGTTCCAGCTTTCTGCTGATGTGCATCCTGGGAAAGAGCATATGATGGCTCCAGTATTTCAAATCCTGCCACCAAACATGGGAGACCTGGATGGAATTTATGTCTTCTGGCTTTAACCTGACCTAGCCCTAGTTGGCATTTGAGGAGTGCATGGATCGAAAACTCTCTCTGCCTTTCAAATAAAATAAAATAAAGTTTTTTGTAACCCTGAGATCACTACTGACATCCTTGATTTTCTAGGAAGTTATGGATGTTCTCTGAGGAAACAAGACCAACACATGTCAATCTATATATAACACACAGATACAATTATCTACATGCCAAAATCTATATGATTTTTTTCAAGAAAACTTTCTGTACAATTTAGGCAATATCTAAACGTTCACCAGTCAACCTCTGCTTCCGGGAAGATGCATTACATGTTTTCTTTCCACTAAGAGAAACCAAAACCGGGAAATTACATATAAAACAAGCATAATAAGAATCCAGAGGAAATAAAAGCAGACAAGCAGATTAACTCTGGACTGTGGGACCCCAATAAGAAGGTCGTGAGTTCTCTGGTTTGCTTTTTGCCTCCTGTTACATAGACTTTGAGCTGGTAGAACTGGCAGACTAGAAATGTCAACAGTGCAGAGAAAAATAACCTCAGGAAAAGATTACCTGTTTTAGTGAAAAGAGCAGAAAAGAAGAAAATTGTAACACAAAAAACTTTTAGACAATAATAACTTTCACCAAATATCACAGAAAATATGTGACCTCACCCTTATTCATGTCAGCAAAGGTTGAGTAGGAAACACAGACATCCACCCTATTATGCTAAACGCCGTTCTGAAGTAGTGTTAAAGGGCCAGTAGAGAGATTTAGCTTTCACCTCCGCTGGGCAGTCCTAACTCTCCTCAAGGTCAGTGAGGATCTTGTGATGAATCTCTTACCTACCAGGTCATCTATTTCCCTTTTTGCTGGCAGAGTCAATCAGGAGAGAATCAGGACTTTCACTGCTGCTGTCTACCAATAAAAAGGCCATCTGCATGCCACAGTGTAAGAGGAGATCACTTGTGGATCAATGAGTGTCTTCCTGAGTGTCAGCAGAGAATAAATGAATAATCTGAATTTCTACTAAATCTGTCAGCAGCAGGTGATAGCTCCCCTTTTCTAGCCAGAACAATGTCGCAGGAAGCCAGTTAAAACAGTAGACTTACATAAGATTAAGAATCTTATCATATACAAAATACTTAGATTCTAGAAGAAAATCTCATACCAAGAATTAGAAAAATCTCAACTGGAGTGGAAATAAAAAATGAAAATAACCAATGGACTCTGGCAGAGATTTCATTTCCTGGAAAAGATTTTAAAGAGGTCAGCATAAAAATTCTAAATGAAAAATTATTAGTATACCTGAAACAAATAGGAAAACAGAATGCTTCCTCCTATAATAAAGTCTCAGCAAGAAACAAATGTAAAGAAGAATCAAATGGAAAAATGGAAATTTTATAACTAAGACATACAGAAATAAAAACAAAAATTCAATAGATGGTAGCAGTAACAGAATGGAGAGAACAGAGGAAAGAATCAGTGAATCTGAATATACAGAAACAGAATCCACGCATCATGTGCAACAAAAGGAACATAGTTGGAAAACCAATTAACAAAGCCTCAGGGATTAGAAACAGAATTATAAACAAAATAAAATATTTGTATTCCCAAAGACCTGGTCGGAGAAGAGAAAGATGGTAGAGCTGGGATTATTTGAAGAAATAATGGACTGAAATTATACCAAATTGAGCAAGAGGCATATACTTTCTAACACAATGAACCAAGCAAATTTCAAACAATGTAAGTAAAACAAATGTATGTAAAGACATATAATAGTGATAATTTGAAAAACTACAGCAAGAAATATCTTGGAAAATGTTTAATGAGACAAACAATTTAAATAAAAGTAGATTTATTATGAGATATGATTGAACAGAGCATAAGTTTCAAGTGTTGAAAGAGAAGAACTGTCAAATAGAATTTTATAGTCAGTAAAAATATTCTGCAGCAATGAGCAGAAATTAATACTTTTTTTTTGACAGGCAGAGTTAGACAGTGAGAGAAAGAGAGAGAGACAGAGACAAAGGTCTTCCTTTTTCTGTTGGTTCACTCCCCAAGTGGCCAACTATGGCATATATCAAACTGATTGAAAGATGAAAATGCAACATATAAAATTTGTGGAACACAAATGCTTCAGAAATGGGAATTTACAGCATTAAATGCTTACATTAGGAAAGAGAAAATGTCACAAAGAAATATGTTTTCATTTCAACAAAGCAGAAAAAGAATAGAAAATAAATCAATGATATTGCAAACAGAAAATAATGAAGAAAACCAATGTAATAAAAACTGGTTACTTGAAAAGATCAACAATCTAGATAAGACTGACAGAGAAAAAATGAAGATAGAAAGAGTTAATATTAAGAATGAAAGGAGACAGGACTACAAACACCTGTAGATTTCAAAAGGATAATAAGTAAATACTTTGAAAAAGTCTAGGCATATAAATTTTACAATCTAAATGAAATAGATTAATTGATTTAAAAGCACAAGCTACACAAATCACCTACTATGAAAAGACATTTTTACTAATTCTATACCTATTAGGAAAATTGTACTTTAAAAATAAAATATACCTCAAAAGAAATTTTCAAGCCTAGATGATTTCACTGAAGAATTTTATCAAACATTTAAAGGTAGCATAGTGCCAATTATCTTCCCAAAAATAGAAGAAGAGGGACTGCTTCATGGTTATATACTTAATTATTTGAAGTGGGAGAGAGAGAGAGAGAGTCCATTCATTGGCTCATTCTCCAAATGTCCACAAAAGCTGCATCTGGGGATGAAGCTGGAATCCAACAACCCAGTCTAGGTCTTCCTTGTGAGTGGCAAGGACCCAACCATTTGAGTCATCATCAGAAACCTCACAGAATGCGCATTGGCAGGAAGTTGAGACAGGTATCAGTGCCAGGATTCTAACTGAGGCACTTGATATGGGATACTTACGTCCTAAAGAGTATAAAAACAACTAGGCCAAGTGCCCAAGTGCCCAAGTAAAGATAATATTTTAATTAATTTTATAAAGCTACTACACAAAAACTAGACAAAAGTAATTAAAAGAAAAAAGAGGAGTGGGTCTTTGGAACAATGATTGTGAGACTACTTAGGATGCTAGCACCCCGTATAGGAGTATTTGTGCTCAGTCCAGTTCTTCTTCCAATTCCAGCTTCGTGCTAATGCACAACTTGGAAGGCAGCAGATTATGACTCAAGTACTTGAGTCTCTGCCACCCACTTAGGAGACTTGAATTAGTTTTGGGCTCCTGGCTTTGGCTTGGTACAGCCCTGGCTGTTGCGGGCATTTGGGGAGTAAACTAGCTAATGGAAGAAAAATCTCTCCCTCTTCTTTTCTTTTCCTTTCAAATTAAATGAAAGAAAATAGATAAAAACTAAAAAAGAAAATATAGACTCATATTGCTAGTAAATATAAATGTAAAGATTTCTAACAAAAATTGCCAATTAGAATGCAACAACACATTAAAAATTACACACCATAGTTAAATGGAACTTATTCCAAGTTGATGTAAGGCTAATTCAGTATTTGAAAATTCATCAGTGTAATTCACCTTATTAGGAGGCTAAAAAGTAAATGCACATATCTTTTAGAAAAAAGATTTGACAAAATTTAACACTCATTCAAGACAAAATCTCCCAGACAAGTAGAAATAGAGGCAGACATCTTCAATTTAATATTCTAGAAGGAAGTCTTCTGATTCTATGGCTAAAAAAGATACTTGACCTAAAAAAGTATGACCCATAAAAAAAGTTAATAAATGTTGAAAAAGTGTGTTTGTTATGCTTATTTGGGTCAATTTCTTGGGTTTTAGTTCTGCTCTGCTGACCTATGTGCGTCAGTCTCACCTTCTATATTGCAAAATCTTTTGAATTGTGGGTGTGCAGAAGTCGTGAAACTTATTGGTGGTCTGATTCCTTCTACATTTTTCCTCTTTTCCACAGGTCAACTTTTATTTGATTAAATCCCTTGCTAAGAGGATGAAAATAATTACAGAAATGATAGTTGTTAAGCAATAAGATCTACAATACATAAACAACTTATTCATCTCAGTAGTACAAATCAAATAATGCAATTAGAAAACAGCCACAAGACATGACCAAGCACTTGAGGAAGAGTATATACTAATGATAATTAAGCAAACAAAAATGTGTATGCCATCATTAGTTGTTGGAGAAATGAAAATGAAACACCACTGGGTTTCTCACTATGCACTCATAGTAGTGGCTAACAGAAACAACAAAAAAGGGTGACTGGACCAGAAAGATCATCAGGATAGGGAAAAATTGCATTACTTGTAAATTACTGGAAACATAAATGATACAACTAGCTAAGAAAACAATTGAAAATTTCTTACATAAAATAAACATGAAACTTCCATATGACTTAACAATTCCCCTGTTGGGCATTTATACCAAAGAAACGAAGACTTCTGCATATGCAAAAGTAAGTACACAAATGTTCATAATAGCCTTATACTTAATAGTCAAAATTGGAAGTAAGTCAGATATCCTTTCTTAGGTAAAAGTTTTAACAAACTTTGCACATTCACATGGATACTACTCAGCAGAGATTAAAGAAACTAACTATTGCTACATACAGCAAATTTGATAAATTTCCAGTGAATTATTCTGCATAAAAAAAAAACTGAGGAGACTGAAGTTGTGGTGCAGCTGGTTAAGCCACTGCCTGTGGGGCTGGAATCCCATATGGGTGTTGGTTCAAGTTCTGGCTGCTAAATTTAGGGTCCAGCTTCCTGCTGATATCCTTGTAAAAGCAGCAGAAGATGCTGCAAGTACCTGGACGCCTATCTCAGAGACTTCATGAAGCTCCTGGCTCATGGCTTCTGACTTCTAACCCTGGTCATTGGAAGTGAACCAGCAGATGGAAGATCTATCTCCACCCTCCTCTCTTTCTACAATTTTGCTTTTCAAATAAATAAATAAATCTAAAGAAAAGAAAAAGTCAACCTTGAGAGGTAATATACTATATGATTATATTAATGAAACAGTCTTAAAATGACTATCTATAAAAATGGAAAAACTATAAATGATTTTCAAGGGTAAAGGATGGAGAGCATGTATGAGACGGAAGTGGTTGTGATGATAAAAATGCAATATGAAGAATGTATGTGGAGATAAGTTTGTTCTATATCTATATATCTTGACTACTTCAATGCCAAGTCGATCTCCTGGTTGTGATGTTTGTACTATAGTTTAGAAGAAAACTAGTTTGGAAAAATAGTTATTGGGTACCCAGTATCCTTCTATTTGATTTCTTAGACATGCATGTGAATCTACAGTCATCTCCAAATAAAAAGTTTAATTACAAAAAGCTTACAAGTGACTGGTAGCGTGCCACAGATATATTTCATGCATAATTTATTATTTATTTTTAGATGAGTTTGACATTTAAAAAGATTTAATATAGTTTAGAAAACTTTAGATCTCCTTCATAAATTAGAAGCTTTTAAAGTATGCCTGTGAAAATATTCCTCCTCCTTCTTCCCACCCACCAATAAAATGTGATGATAGACTGAGAATGGACTACAAACAATAAGCCAACTTTGCATTCTTTTGTTTTATATATAAAGTATAAAAGTAAGGTGTTGCAAACCAACTTTATCTTCACAATTCTTACATTATTTTTGGAACTTATGTTACATTTAGAAAGTAATTACTAGCCTTGAAGTTTATTTTTTAAAATTAAAACATTATTTGAGAGGCAGAGGATGTTGGAGAGAAAACGAGAGAGAGAGCAAGAGAGAGAGAGCAAGCGAGCTCCCATTCATTTGTTCACTCTCCAAATGCCTACAAAGGCCAAGAATGGGCCAGGTCAGAACCAGGGCCTGAGAACTCACCCCAAGTCTCCATGTGTGTAGCAGAATCTGATTACTTGAGGCACCACCACTGCCTCCTGGAGTCTTCATCAGCAGGAGGCTAGAGTCAGGAGCAGGAGCTGGGAATTGACTCCAGCACTCTGATTCAGAAGACAGACCTCTTAACTGCTAAACAGCCTCCCCTATGCTGCAAATATTCTAAAAAATAATTAACTTCTTCTTCAACACCACAAAACTAGTTAAGGCTAAGATACCCGCATACCATAACGGACAACGTTGAGGGCTCAATTCTGGGTTCTGGGTTCTGGTCTGACTCCAGTTTCCAGCTAATGCAGACCCAGGGAGGCAATGAGGTTAGCTCAAGTGGTTGAACTCCTGACACCCAATGGGAACATGGAATGAGTTCCTGGATTTTGGCTTTAACCCCAGTTGAGTCATTTCAGGCATCTGGGGATAGAGCCAGCAGATGTGATCTCTCTCTCTCTCTCTCCCTCTCTCTTTCTCTCTCTCCACCCTCTCTTTCAAATAGATAAATACTTTCAAAAGAATCAAGTCTGCCTAAAATTATAGGTTAGAGATCTTGCTGGTTTTTTTGTTTGTTTGTTTTGTTTTGTTTTGTTTTGTTTTTATTTGATAGGTAGAGTTATAGACAGTGAGAGAGACACACACAGAGAAAGTCTTCCTTCTGTTGATTCACTCCCCAGATGGCTGTTACAGCCGGCGCTGTGCCAATCTGAAGCCAGGAGCCAGGTGCTTCTTCCTGGTCTCCCATGTGGGTGCAGGTGCCGAAGTACTTGGGCCATCCTCCACTGCACTTCCGGGCCACAGCAGAGAGCTGGACTGGAAGAGGAGCAGCCGGGACTAGAACCCGGCACCCATATGGGATGCTAGCACCACAGGTGGAGGATTAACCAAGTGAGCCATGGTGCTGGCCCGATCTTGCTGGTTTTTAACATATGTTTACATAAGTTTTGAGTCTATAAACTGTTTTAACCATCCACCTATCTTGAGTATTTTTAATTTTACTAATTCAAATTTTAGTTTCAGTATGAAAATTAGCCACATGTCAGTTGCTGATCAGGAAAGATAGTGGAAGGACTTGTGGCTGCTGCTGAGGGGTCACATCTGAAGGCAAGAGATCTAGATGAGAGGTTCTGGAAACTAATACTCTATTGATGTCTATAAGAGGATGTATTTCATACTTTGGGCTGTGAATAGAGATTTGCATGAGAAAAAAGGGAGAAAGGATTTGGAAGGGGTTGAGATGGAAATTAGTGACTCATTTCAGTGAGAGGAGAGGAGTCCTTTCAAAGTGAAGATTTCTAAGTAGATTGACAAAGACAAGAGACCCAAGCTGTTAGGATGGGAGCAAAATAGGAATGGAAGGCTAAGAACAGTGAGGTTGAAGGTGAATTTTTAAAGCAAGATACTAGAGAAACAGCAGCTTAAGTGATGATGAAAGTACTTACAGAAAGACCTTTATTTATAGGCTCCAAAAGAAAGTAAATCTGGGACTAGAACTTCTAACACCGATTTCCCACTTGGGAATAATCTTACATTTTCTGCCAAAAAACACGGGCTTTGATCTTGGCATTGCTACCCCAGACCTTCCCGCAGATGTAGTTCATTTTATAGTGTATAAACTGTGTTATGTTTTCCAATTCTGAAAATTACAGATTCTGAGTGCCTGATCACTTTAGGGATGTTAGAGAAGTCCTTGCAATCCTCTATGGAATTATTCTAGCTTTGTGTATAATTCATATAAAATACTCTATTTTATCAGACATACATAAATATTATAATAACCTGGTATATAATAAAATAATCCTGTTTCTTACCACCCTGCCTGGATTTAATCTGCTTTTTCTAGGAAGAATGATTTTCAAACTGTACAACCAGATTTAGAGAACTTCTTAATTTACAAGAATAATTCCTGAATATGCTGTCGCCTGTATGATCATTTGCAAAGATTAAGATTTATTCATATTCTGTAAAGCATCATATTTGATCAACCATACTTACCAGTTTTTCAGTAGATATTTTCAACTTAGTGTGTTTCTATGTTGCAGATTCAGTAAGACTTTCAGGGACCCAGTCTGGATGCCTTAATTTACGCTTTGTTGTATGGATTTGGCGATAAATACAGCACTCTTGAGCTGACATTCTGATAGATGAATAAGACATTTGGAAACAGATGCATCTGTGCAGCAGGCTAGGGCTTGTGGGTGACTTTGGTGGTAGGAATATTGTATAGTTCCTGGTCACTCAATGATCTGAATCTTTTCACGTCCTCTTTTCAGTGGAGAGTGTCTGGTACATAATAGATGCTAAAGATTTATTATTTAACAAATGAATGCTTTTTTTAATTTTAAGAAAAATTTATTTAGGGGAAATTGTGTTTAAGTAGTTTCCCATTTTATGCATGTCAAGGCAGTTGTGAACATTCTTTGCCCTTAACACTGGTGATAGGAAATAACATGAGGTTGTGTAAACGCGGAAAAGTAAAGCAATGGTCCTTTTATCCTCATTTTGAACTTGAATCAAGCAATGTGAACTAGACCACTAATTTGAGATTTATCCTCTACAAAAAAAATATAATCACTTTTTATGACTGTCTGGTATATATTTGATCCACCTCTATATTCTTTAATTAATAAATTCTAAGACAAATGGAAGACCTTGCTAGACTCCAAACAGGAAGGCTTGTTCCCTGAAGAGACTGGGGCAAAAGCCTGCCAGAGACAATGGCTTACAGTCAGACATGGAAGGGAGATGGAAGAAGCATGGGCAATGCTGTGATACTACATAGCAAAGCAGCAAAGACATCAGATAGAGAGGAACAGCTGCCACAGCACAAGTGGTTGTGGTGCAGCAAGATACAGATATGGTTATAAGAAATCTGTGATGCCCTTCTCTGGTGCAGCTATTCCAAGAGGGAGAATTTTTTACCCAGGATTCTTCACACTAAAAGTTTAAGGGATCCTCTTTCAGTTTGTCTCTTTAAGCAACACAGATTCTCAGAAATATTTGGGAAGATGAACACTGAGGGGAAATTTCTTTTAGTTAAATTGAGATGTAGGTTGTAAATCTATAGAACTGTACTCAGCAATTTGCAGTTTTTCACATTCCAGTAATACTGTATTCTATAATAAATCAATGAATAACCCAGTAATTAAATTTTAATAATTTAATCAATTGTGCATGATCTTGCCCTTATAGTCTTGAAGGTAATATATACATGTATATGTGCCATGCATATGACATTTCTAACTTTCATATTAATTGTAAACTTTTAATGGTAGGGAACATGATTTCATCATTCCATCCAAATTACTTGTACTGGTATTAACTTATTTTATTTTATTTTTTTGACAGGCAGAGTGGACAGTGAGAGAGAGAGACAGAGAGAAAGGTCTTCCTTTGCCATTGGTTCACCCTCCAATGGCTGTCGTGGCCGGCACACTGGGGCTGGCGCACCGCTCTGATCCGAAGGCAGGAGCCAGGTGCTTCTCCTGGTCTCCCATGGGATGCAGGGCCCAAGGACTTGGGCCATCCTCCACTGCACTCCCTGGCCACAGCAGGGAGCTGGCCTGGAAGAGGGGCAACTGGGACAAAATCCGGTGCCCCGACCGGGACTAGAACCCGGTGTGCCGGTGCCGCAAGGTGGAGGATTAGCCTATTGAGCCACGGCGCCGGCCACTGGTATTAACTTATAATGAGACTACATATTTTCTGATAAATAACACAATGAAGAAATTTGTTCTATATTCACAAAGGTGAAAAAACAAGTGATTTTAATTAATTATCTTGTGTATAAATAAACACTGACTTGGTTACTAAATGAGCTAGATAAACTGTTATTTTTTTAAATTTATTTATCAGTCACATGACCACTGACAATTAATTTAACTTCTAGTTGAACTATAATTGCGTATGAATTGGTACGGTGAAAAATAAAAACTAGATCCTTACCAAAATTTTTTACATTGAAAATATTTCATTCTTTATTTTGAGATCAAATAAGCCCCTGTTAAGAAGGATTGGGTCTTAACATATACTTGTATTACATTAGAAAGATACAGAGTACAGGAAAAATCTCACCCCAAAGGATGAATTTCAGTCTCTCTTTTGCTGTCTCTCTCTCACACTCTGTCTCTCTTTATCTTTCTCTCTCTCTCTGAATTCCTCTCTCCCAATCTCTTTGCTTATAGTCTTTGCTTTATTTCTTTTCTATAACAAACACTTTTTACTAACAATAATTCTCCAGATTATGGATCACTGTGAGACATTTCAATACATGTACACAATGTGTACCGATCAAATCAGGGTCATCAGCATCTCCCCTTCTTTGCCATTACTTTATCATTGGAGATTCGGATTTTACCTTTTTAAAAATTTGCTCTTAAAATATATGTTATTGTGAACTACTGTACTCACTATTTTGTTATACTAGGAGTTTGTTTCTTTGATGTAACTCTATTTTGGTATGTATTTTGTCCTTCTGAAGGTGATACTGGATTTCGGAGAAAGGTTTGTATTTTCCCAGAGGCAGGGAGAATCTGAGTCTACATTACAGACTTGTGTGTGGTCTGATGACTGCTCTCCACTGTTCATGCCACATCCTTCAGTGAACCTCTAAGACCTTTGTTCTGATGCTGCATCTACTCAGTCCAGTGGTTTATTTCATCCCTAATAAGTGAATCTCCAGCTTTGAGAGTCTCATTTCATCCTGTGTAGGTGGTACGGCATCTAGGACTCCCTTAGGTACTGCAAATCTAACAGAGGTCAGGTACCAGGTGGAACGTGGTGGCATCATGCAAGTTTCCTAGGCTGTGGGGGAAAAGGCGAAATTCAAGCCTGGCATTTCTCTCACTTCAGCACACACAGGCATTTGTTCCCCCCAGCAAACCTATCTGGATACAGCTACTGTAGCCTCCCACCAGGAGAGGTGTGACCAGTGACACACATCTCACCCCTTCTTCTTCTGTCTTCTTTTTGCCTCTTGTTTCCTACAACAGAAGAGCTTCTGATTTTCCATTCATTCTTCACAAGAACTTGCTTTGCATTCTTCTTTCAGCACCCTTATAAGTTAGAGTGAATGTATAAACTGTTCTCAAAACTGGGATATTTTTGAAAGTATAAAAGGAAAAATATAAATGATAAACTGGATGGCACATCTGAATAAAGGCAAAATCAAGACAGTCTGTCTCTCTATTTTCACAGTGAGATTCTACTATTCAAGTTAACTAGGTTTGACTCTTGACACAGAAAAGGGAAATTTTTGGAATTTCTAAGTTACTTTTCATAATGAAGTATGACTTTCAAAAGTATTGTTTCCTTAGAGACATTGAGAGAGCAGCTTTCAGTCTGTACATTAAGCAATGATGACTTTGGTTTATGGAAGAACCAAATTTTTCATGAAAAATATTTGGCCTTGGCAGTACTTATGATGGGTCATGGGCAGGAGTGATGACTGCTAGGCTGGTACTGCAGAAGTAGAATGAAATCACTTTCATTTCATTAGAAGCATGTTGCCTGCATATAGTAGGAGGCTAGAGCAAAGGTGAAATTAAAAAGTATAATGTATTGATTTTTGGGGCTGAGAGGTTGACCTATAACTGATCCTTTCCTTTCTAGTGTGAATTTTTTATATGTTTACCCTAATTATTTTAAAATACACAAAACTAGTATGATGTATTATAATAAATTAGTTGTGCTTTAAGTAAAAACACTTCCTTAATACTAGAGGTGACATCCAAAAACATGTTATTCTCATAGGAAGGGTTTCTGCTATTTCGATTAAAAAAATAGATAGCCAAATTGTTATTTGCTGACCTATGCTATATTTCAGATTCATGCCTTTGAGAAAAACATTGTCAAGAGGTTTTATTCTCCTCTGAATGGTGACAGCCAGAATAATCTAGAATGTTCACTGTGAAAAACACCATTGACTTTCAATTATACACACAGAAGAGCCTCCTGACTTCCCAATAGAAGGAAGAGCCCTGGCTCGCTTTCACATTGCTATTCATAGCTTACAAGATGACTAATTTACCAGAGAAAGTGGGGGTCACGTTTCTTTTCATTATATAGTTTTATCACTTACAAGTTTAGGTCACTAGTTTCCAGATGTATGTGGATTGTTTTTGAAGAACACAATCTGGTAGAAATGAAGAGAACATTGAATTCTGAAGTGTGTAATGAGTGCTTTAAGGTCTGACAAGTTCAAATGCAAAGAGAAAATGGAGGCCAGAACAATAATTATATAAAGT